>NC_070588.1:19774322-20074322 GCF_027409825.1 Scomber japonicus
TATGATAGAAATGTCATGTCTGCGAGACAGGGTTGGTCGCCAACAGGGGAAAAGATTTAACATGTGGCTAAACTTCATCTCATGCTAAATGAAGTGTGTCTCTGTTGCTGAGTTTCCTCATTTCAGAATTGGAGGATTGTTTTGCAACTCTCAATGCGATGCACACACAAAAAAAAGCTTTTCTTCTCCTCTCATACAGTTTCCTGCTTGCTAATAAAAGCAGTCGGCAAACAAAGGTCATTGAGGCAATAAAGACAAATAGACAAAATAGGCAACAACAGTCGCATGCATTAGGCAATCTAAGTGCATGAAACTAAATTAGGCAAACAATACAAGTAGGATGAGAAACACCACACACACAAGCACACACTCATACAAAAAGCCCTGGAGTGAAATAACAGCATCTATTTAAAGAGGTAGGTTTCCACAGAAGGGAAGAAGTTAAATATAATTGATGGTTTGCAGTGGAAGAAATTCATTCTTCGTCTCCTTTCTATTCAATATTCAGTGATCTGTGGTGTTCAGTGCCTCCCACTGTCCCTAATCACTCTCTTTAATTACCTTTCGCTGGAGCATGCAATGGTGGTTTATGATCCTGAAATACCTAAATCATAAGAACCTTTGAGCATTAATATTTCATAAATGGGGAAAAAGGGTTTTCAGGGCTTATATGGAGATGACTGAAGGGCAGAGCTAAAGGGGAACTTATAGTATGATGTACCACACAGAAATTATATAGTATGATTAAGAAATACGAAGGGCTTACAACCCAAAACCACATGCAAATTTGATTTTTCTTGACCGTTTGGTTAACCTTATTTATATTTGCGTACTGTACGGATCTTGGGAAAGTAAAATAAAAAACAAATAGCTACATAAAAGCTAAAAAACACATTTCATATTTGTCCAATTGACTCTATTTTCAAAGAAAGTCATAAAAGTGTCACAGCAGGGTATTTTCTTGATTATTTTCTGGCTATAATTTACTCCTCTGGTTTTGGAGGGTTTTTTTCAGCAATACAGAAACGTTACAAATGATAAACTCAGACATTGCCATGGAACCACTCAAACTTTTGTCAGAGCTTTAGGAAATGGCCAGTACAAGCCCTCTCTATTTTTGTCACTCACATTAAGAAGTGAAAATTTGTGGGGATCTCGGAACCCACGAAATGTCAGTTTGCTGATGGCACTTCCTATGTGAAAGCAAGGTAGCAAGTAGCAAGTATGCTGAAGATTTCATTGCAGTTTGGTGGTTTACTATTTTTGTACTTCATTGTATTTTAGTCCTGTTGCTGATTCTGACTTCATCCCACACCTCTCTAACCCTAATTTCCTGACTCTAAACGGTGAGCATAAAAATAAAGACATAACATAAAACCATAAGACCATACAAATTCATTTAAAGGGCCAATATGTAGGACTTAGCAGCATCTAGTGGTGAGATCGCAGATTGCAACCAAACTAAATACCCTTCACCCTCACTTCTCAAATGTGCAGCAGGATCTATGATGGCCCCAAAAGGCCCTTGAGCCAGTGTCTGGTTTGTCCGTTCTGGGCTACTGTAAAAATCAAGGGGACCCAATCCCTATGTAGAGCTCATTCCAAAGTAACAAAAACACAACATGAAAGTTATTATACACTAATTAAAACATACTTATAAATATGACAGTCTATTTCTGCCAAGTCTGTTATGCTAGATGTCACTAAATTCTACATAATGCATCTTAAGCGAGCAGATTTGAAATAACTATAGTAGAGTTTCATTACAAAAGAAGAATGTGGCCTGTTTCAGACATGAAAACGGGTCATGGGTGAAAAAGGTGAGAAGGATACGACCCCTCTAGGGAGGTTAGGACTTGAAATCATCAATCTGATACATTTTGAGAGGAAATTCAAGCAGAACTACAACCCGACCCCGTATAAGCAGCAGAAGACGGACGGAGGACAGTACAGTTTGATGAAAGTGCAAAGTGCAAAATTCAACACCAGACTCTCAGCACATGCAGTGAATGTGTGTGTGTGTGTGTGTGTGTGTGTGTGTTATCAAAACAGTCTACACTCAGATATGCAGAAACACTTCAAAGAATAGCAAACAACCTGTTTTTAGAATCGCCACAATATCAAACATCCCAACAACAAATGTTTTCAGAGTCATAAAAAAACCACACACACACACACACATTGGAGTAGTTCCCTTATGCAATGACCTTTCTCCTAGCAAACTCCTCCACAACATCTCTAAAGTCCAGGTCTCTGACAGGTTCAGACTCTATTTCCAGTAATGATAAAAGGACTTCAGGCTCATTTTTGATTCTCCCCAAATGAGAAAATGAGCTCTCCCCCTCACAGTTTGTCACCGGCAACGTGAGGAACATCCTCAAAGCCACATAAACATTAGGGAAGACTAACTGCACTGGCCAAACTTCAATCTGGTTTTCAGCATGTTTGAGGGTGACTTGTCTGTTTCAGCCAACATGAAGGATCGGAACTGCAGACACGTAAAACACGCTGTTCCGCCTACGGGACGGACCGGAAGTTGGGAGGTAGCCACAAGTTCTTCTGAATGTTTTAAACACCAACCCTTAAACATATATATTCATGCCATACATTGTTGGAAAGCTTAGATTGTCCTGATTCATTCAAGACCACTCACGACTTATATGGTTGCTCACAGCCGTAATAGTATTAGCGGTTAGCTCGGCTAGCCACTTAGCTAAAGTAAGAAAAGCTATAATGCTACATACCTTCAAAGTCTTCCCTTTATCCACAACGATCATCTTATGACTCAGGACTTTCTGTACAGCTCGCCAAGTATCCATTCTTGTGAAATATGAAATCCGTTTCCATAAAACCGGAATACTTTCCTCAATATGTCAACATGTATTTAGTCCAACACGTAACGTAATAACACACATAACAAACCATATACGGTCCGTTTACGTCATTTCCTGTCTCCTGCGTGCGTCTGTGGGACACGTGACTGTTTCATACGACACCACACACACCAGCCAATCAGTGCTTAGGATGAGGCAGCACAAGTCTCCAAAGCCAATGAGGACATGTGACCGACGACAAAGTGGGTGACAATAGGTGCGTGTATTAATCGTCTATCTATGGTATTAATGAGGTCTACCAGAGACATTATAATAAGAGGAGACATATCACTGAAAAAATCTCCCATTGAAATGCATAGGGAAACTACGTAAGGCCAAGATGGCCGGTGTTTGCACATGTCCCGCCTCTTCTGGTGCCGTTGCTCCAATCATTTTGCTGGTCCTACGCGGTCACGTTTTTTGCGACACTTGGAAGTCATTTTCAACAGAGACATTTTAAAACACATGATCAGCAGTTTATACTACTTTGTGTACATATATTTTGTAATGCTTTATCCAAAATTGTGGCATGATCTGGGAAAGTTGACTGTGAGCAAACTCCTGTCTCTGCTGTGAGCGTAAGATGACGTCTTGCTGTCAGTGCCTGCCGTAAATGAAGACTGTCGTGAAGTATTGGGCATGCGCAGTCCAAGATGCCTGTAAGGAAAAGGGCTTTTAAAACGTTAATTTGATACCAAACCATCAAACCCTTTCAGCGATTATAGTTTGATTTTCATCGTGATTTCAAAACATATGTTTTTTATGTCCCTTAGACCTCGGAAAATGGAGATACAGCTCTCTCCCTATTCATTTAGATAGCCGGTTGGTCTTCCTATGGCCAAATAGCTGCCCGGAGGCGTGGCCAATTTTGCCGCCGAGTGAGATGACTTGCCAGAAGGACTTTGGGTATACCATGTCTATGGGGTATACGGGTATACTCACATAAAAAAAACACCAAGTGACGGAGGCCACTTGACCCCCCCCCCCCCCCCCCCCCCCCCAAAAAAAAAAAAAAAAAAAATCTCATCGGATCTGCATGATTCATGTAGGACATCTATTTTGGTTTCAAAACGGCGAATTTCGCCGAAAGGTGAGTGATTTTCATGTCTGCTGTTTATGTTTTTTGATGCTGGTGGAGGATTTTCCACATCCTGCCAACCCAAAATATTTTTCTTATGAATGGCACGTGAAAGATCTATAAAGCACCAGTAAATTATCAGAAAGTGGTAGTTGCAGCAACTTTTAAAAATGGCTCCACAGGTTTACTTAAGTCACTTTTGGGGTATTTACATAACCTTACATTCATTTCCTGGGGACTTACCCAACCCCTAAACGTAAGGACCCTTACCATAACCTTAACCACCGATCCAACAAGCTCATTAATCAACTGGTGTTAAATCTGGTGTGTGCCCACCCTTCTCAAAGGGTAACCCCCTACACACACACACACACACACACACACACACACACACACACAGTGCCAGTAAACATAATCCACGCAGCCATAGTCTTTTTTCTCTGAAACATGTTTGGCATTTAGCAGTATATTTTTCAGGAGAGGGGGTTGCACATAAACACCATACTCATACCACGATTAATCCCCCTCCTCCTCCATTTCTTCCGAAAACGTTGTCGGATGAATACCTTCAGACATTTTCATTGGCCACGTCGTTGAGAGAGGAAGGAGGAGGAGAGACTGACGGACTGGCACCAATTCCTCAGTGCTCCTCCTCATATTTCTTGAAATCACGGACCTCCTGCTCGAACATCCAGAGCCGCTTTTCACCTCCTCCTCCTCCGACCAGACCTTCCGAGCGGAGCAGCTTTAACGAAATGGTAACGTTAAGTAAAGCGAAAGTATGATTTTCCTCAAGTTTTTTTTTTCACTAAGAAACTCCCGTCCCTTTTCTTTTTATACCTAAACCGTACTTTCTCTTTTTTCCTGTCCAGATGTTGCGAAGTGTCGCTGTGCTGCTTCTGCTGGCCGCAGCTCTCTGTAACGCTGAGGTAAGTTTGGCTCAGACGGCTTTATTCTTTCACTTTAAAACTAAAATGATTGAATTTGTATTGTCTCAAATGGGCGAGAAACGCTGCCTGACAGCTGTAACAAACGGTTTATAATTGTTCGGCACGAAACTGCCCGTCTGAAGTAACACACCAGTTTTTTTTTTTTTGTTCGCAAATCTAAACGAGCTAGAGCACATCTGGAAGGCTGTTATCCACCATGTTGTAGTGAATTGAGTATTTTGCAGCTACAGTCTTTTCAAGGCTGGTCAATATCTTGTTATGGTGTTTATATTCTTAAAAGGAAGCAATAATGCCATTGTATTTTGTCACTGCGCAATTATGAGCTTCATTGTGGAGACAGTCAGGCGTGCAGTTAACTAAATTGCCACTGGTGCAGTTCTTTCAATAGGGGCACAATTCTCATTTCTAATACTGATTGTAGCAATGAAGCACTTTGATAAATATATGTAATTTCTTTGTCTGTGCACTTAAGCAAGCTTTCACATGTTGTGTCCAGTTGGACCACACACACACACACACACACACACACACACACACACACACACACACACTTAAACACACCTCCTGTTTTCAGTTTTTTGTGAAGTTGGGAATTTAGTAAAGCAAAAGCTGCCTTAAGGAGACAAGAGTAACACACAAGTGATAGGCAGCTGTGAAAAGAAAAGAAGGGAGGGCAGTGTTTGTCTATATCTCACAATCTCACCTAGGGGTTTGATGGCCCTCATCATCAATATTGTATGGTTCAAAAAGCTCCGCCAACTGGCAGCTGCTTTACTGGCATACAAACACTGTGTCTGGATGCTCAGTTGGGGAGCATGTGTGTTTGTCTGTGTACTCAGGGGTGGGGAGTGTGCTCAAGAGTTGTGAGAATGCTCACCTTATGGGTGTCACACCGCAGTGCTAAGTAGTCTAACCACTAAATAAACACAAGAGTTAATGTGCTATATGAGTAGCTGGTATGATGGCTCAAAGTGATAACCAACAAAAAAACAGTATGATACTGGAGAGATGTCAGTGTTATTTATGTGGTAGATTCCACTTAAGAAATAGACACACACACAAACGCACACACACATGCTCACACACATGCGCGCACACACACACACACACACACACACAAATGCACGTACACACACACACAGACACACCAGGTGGTGTTTGTTGGCCTTAACCTCACTGGACACAGCTGTTGAACACCTGGCTTTGTGTTGACTCTTCTGTTGACCTGCACAACAGTTACAGGCTGAGGAAATAAACAGATTGACTTCCTAATTACAGAATAGATTCTCTTTAAACGCTTAGAGCTATAGCATATTTGAAACACAAGATAAACAAATTGTTTCCTACTTAGTGTGTCTTTATAGCTTCACACAGATGGATATTAGTGTGTCTCAACTGTACATAACATGACTCATATAGCCAGATATGTTGGACTTCTGGTGCTGAACTATCACTGCTAACTCCACCTTTGCCTGCTGGAAAATGTGCCATTGTCTGCATCTTTATTGGATCACGGTGGAATCAGAGCACACAGCAGAGCCTGTTGAGTGTGTCCATGATTTTAATGGGGAGGCATTAGAGAGGCATCTATTCTCCAAAGGTAATTACTCTGATAATATATGGCCTGTTGACTGGCCGTGGGAAGGTCCTGAACTTGCATACCTCTGTCTGCTGTCTAAAGGAGGTCAACAAGTTGGAGCAGAGACATTACAAAAGTGGATCTGATGACCCTACAGGGTGTAATATTTGGGTTATGTATAGGTGTTGGAGTATCAGAAGAGTGCACACAGACTGCATTTCGGGGCTGGAGTGATTGATGGTAACAGGATTCTTTGTGTGTGAATTGATGTTTTTCGGCATGAGTGTAGGCTATTAAAATCTGGACACTAACTCTTTATTTATGATGAAAGCTTCCCGAGGTGAGAAATTGCAGCAACCAAGATAAGCAGCTCAGAAATGTGGTGTGACAGTGTGGCCAGGGTCGGGGACTCGGGTAAACCTGTGTGTGTGTGTGGGCTATGATGAGATATGCATCTTGTGGATAAAATGTAGACATTTTACTCAAACACACCAGGAGCTTGATGTACAAAGGAGGTTGTGATGCAGGCATAGTGAAAATCTTAAGAGTTTGTAGCCTTGAGAGACATGAGCACACACACGCACACAAACACACACACACACACACACACACACACACACATTCAAATAGAGAGAGAAAGGGAGTACTGTTTATGTGTTTGTTTTTATGGCATGCAGTGTTATTGTATTATCCTGCATCATCCGTGGCGACGGGGTGGAATGACACAGTGGTTAATTGAGTTATCGGCACCAGCACTGGATCTTGAAAAACACAGATGTCAAGAGGAGGTCGGTCCAACAAGGCAGCCAGACAAGACTCGTCTCCTCTTAGACAGCCCAAGAGTTAAGAGGATTAAAAAGGAGAAGAGAGGTGAAGAGGAAAAAGTAGAAGTTGGCGCCCTTCTTGAAATCTGTAGCAGACTCTGATTGAGCCGCAGCATTTTAAGGCACCGCGTTGATGCCTGTTCTCCCTCATTCAAGGTGGGCTAAAAATATCTGCCCAGGTGGAGGGAACATGAGCATGAGGGGACGCTGTGTCCTCTGTCAGTATCAGCCTGCTCTAATTACTGTAGCTCAACACCCAGTCATGGATCCTGTGCAGGGACTGCGGACTGGAGGGCGGTGAGATACAGAGTGATGTAAAACAGAAAGGAGATGGAGCCACATTCATGCAATTATAGAAGGGTAGGTTGGGAGGTGAGGTAAGACTTGGCTGTGTAGTGAGGGGGAGAGAGAAAGAAAGAGGGGTTGGACTGTGTTTCATGTCCCCACAGTGTGTTCTCTTCACTCTTGGCTTAACATAAAAGGAATCCTCATTTAGCTTACCAGCTGTACTGGTGTCTTATCATTACCGGCACTCTGCGCTCAAAGACACTACTTATAAATTAACTCACACACACACACACACACACACACACACACACACACAAATGACAAAGAGCAGCTCTAAAGTCTACTCAGATGGTTTGCGAGTATGAGATAATGAATATATAATTAACATACGTGCACTAGAAGTTCGGGAGTTAAAAATTCAGGCTTAAAAGAAGGTTACTCAGGGACTCTTTTTGTAAAAACAGGACTCAAGGAAGCCTCCTGAACGCATGTTACAAAGGGACAATCTCCAATTATTTTCTTCCTTTGTGCTCACAGCCAGGGGCAATAAATCAACATCATTAGTGTGGTTGAATTCCACGAAAGAATGTACTTCAATTTAAAGTTACCCAAACATGCCACAGAGTTTTCTGATAATACATGATTTAAACAGAGAAAAAACACCCACTGACTTTCATCAAAGATGGTTCTTTGTCCAGCAGCATGTGTAGAGGATGCCTCTTGAAGAAGAAGAACTTATAGATTTATGGAGAACTTTAGGCAGACTTTCAAATACCCTCATACAAACACCTACCCTCATCATTTATGTATATTATAAAGAAAAGGTTAGGTTATATAACTGGGTAAGATGTATGAAACGCTATGATGACAATAAAATATTTATTAAAAAACACAACACCTTGAATTTGACATGCATGCTGTTGTCACTGTGGGATGAGCAATTATCTGGCTGGCGTAGTTCTCTCCTATTTTCAATATAAATGTCTTCCATTGTTTTAACCATAAATTTGATTGATTTTATTCAATATATTAAAACACAGTACACAGCATACAGTACTAACATTCATCAGGATACTGCAATTAAATATCTAGGATAGTCTAGGATAGAAAATAGGCAGGAAAAGAGAGTAACATGTACTGTATATGCTTCTTATAGCCCATGTTTGTACAACTACACCTAATAAGAATATAACAAATCATACTAAAAATAATAATAACTGCACAGTTTAGAACAAATGCATCTTTAAAGTGTCTCATTTACAGTGTTTTTAAGTGGTTTACATGACAAATTTTATTTTCTTGTTAGGTGTGTGATCTGATCTGAGATATAATAGTACACACTTGCAAGACAAATTCAATTGTATTCACCATTAGTAAACTGCCAGATCTTTGCCATAGCTAGTACTGTTTGTTCTGTGAATCGTATTATCCGACCTGCGACTTCTTAGGCTACAGGAGCAAAATAACTGACTGCAACATTTGATGTACTGTTATAGTTTGTAATAGGACCAGATCCTTCACATCATGTTGCCTGGAAACTTGAATTTAAATGTCACAAAATACACAGTAGTTGTTGGTGTACATTATACCCAGTTTTGTGAGGCAATGGTTGAACTATGTACTTCTGTCATGTGTAAAAGATTTGACACAGTCGGGGATATTGCAAGTGTACAAGAGTTAAACAGAGGTCAACTTCATGCTGGAAAAGCATGCTGAACACAGGTCCTGTGTGACTAATCATTTAATAATCCTAATCCCAAACTCAGAGCAGACTGTAGTTACAATGATTAGTCAATCCAAAAAGAATCGATAAATTGTTTGATTTGATTTGATTTGATGGTTCCAGGTTATTGAATGTAAAAAAAAAAATCTGCTCTTTTGATCTTTCATGATAAAAATTACATTTACAGACACCACCTTGAGCTCGAGGATATTGTGAGAGACATTTGTGCATACAGGAAGATAGACAGACAGTATACAGACAGAAAAAGGTTTTGATTACAGGCATGCTTACAGTTCAACAGGTTTAGAAGGGCTGCACAAACTAAACACATCCAGCGGTCTCTGTAATCGGGACTTTTCCTGCCATAAACATATTCTAACATTCAGCCCCAATACTGGCCTCAACAAGGGAGCAGAAGAGAGGGCAGGGAATTTACTCATTCCCCCTGGCCTGAGCCTGAGCTGCAGCCTGCGTCCCCTCCCTCCTTTCCTTCCTCCCTCCCTGGCAGTGGAAGAATGCCCAGAACAGAGCAGGGCGGGACAGAGGGGAAAGCAAGAGCAATGGTTTGGGGGGAAAAATTAGGCAATGTTGTTAGGTCGAGAATGAGAGAGCGAGAGAGATTTCACAGTTGAAACAGATGGCAAAAGTGATGCTTTATACATAAAAGGTTGTGGAGTAGGATTGCATGAACAGAGATGGGACAATGTCTCTCTGGGATTGATGTGGGTCAGGTGTGGGGGACAGGGAACACTGTTGTCCCAGCAGTGTGACAACAGGGTGCACAGTGGAGGGGAGGCTGGGGGTGGTGCTGTATTCATAGCATTTTATGTTCTTTGGTGACGTTTTAACTGCTAGCAGATGTGGCTCTGCCCAGACCGTGACTTATTTCCTGCTTTTCTATAGACTCTCTCTCTTTTTCTCTCTCACTTTCTCTGCATTTGGTTATTTTTCTTTCTCTTTGTCTCTCTTCAATTCTTTACCTCTTTGTCTTGTTTCTTTTTTCTCTTCTTTTCTCTTGTTTCTTACACGGCATAGTTGTTACATTTCAGCTCTGGAACAAGGGTGGGGGGGTGGGTGTAAAATAAGAGGCTGTAGACTGGGGTGACCTCATCCTGTCCGTTGGTGCATTCCTTTCACACTGAATAAGAAACACAGAAGAATGGCAGCCATATCACTGTAAACTGGTCATTACCTGAGGTCCTTTTGTTTAATCTCAGACATGGCCCCCCCTGAGAGCGTTTGAGACCACCCGTAGAGCTCCCACAAACAGCTCATATCTTTATAACACACTGAATGAGTTTTACTTTGGCCTCATTATACCAAGGACACACCCTGCCAATTCCACTATCAGCTCATTGTCGTATAAATCACAATGAGGCTTTCCAGCTCAAGGGAAGCATGTCATTAGACTCTGTCATTTTGGGATTTGAATGTTTGTTTCTCAGCAGATCCTTTAATTTGGTCTAAGTCTATTCTCAAGTGTCTGTCAAGCAAAGAAGAAATTAGACTGGAGATAATTTGATATGTATGAAGATACCGTTGAATAGATTCATAAGAAAGTAAAGGCTTGAGGTATGAGAATGGAGACACTTGAATTATTGAGGGCAAATGCTACAGCTTTCTGTAATGACTTAAAACCAGAGCTGATGATAGTGGTTCTCTGTGATGTTTCTCCCCTGT
Source organism: Scomber japonicus (assembly GCF_027409825.1). NCBI lineage: Eukaryota > Metazoa > Chordata > Actinopteri > Scombriformes > Scombridae > Scomber > Scomber japonicus. The sequence goes on from NC_070588.1 coordinate 19,785,318, forward strand.
GCGTTGGATTTAGCCACAAAGCTCGCATAAACTCCTTAAAAGGAGGAAACTGGTTCATAGTTAGCGTATAGTATCTGGAATAAGAGTGGTTGTCATTCTACTTTGGGTGTGCGCCACATCTCTGTTAGTAAGACCTAGTTAGAAGAGACAGAAGAGAGAGGAAGGTCTTTACGGGTAGAGGGAGACGGGCGGTTCAGTTTGAGCCCTCCCTGTCTTTCTCCCTCCTGGCATGAGCCCCACATCTCATGAGGGTGAAGCGTGTTGGACAATCTAGAGCTGGAAAGACAACACAGAAAAAACACAGGAAACGCTGGAGAGGGGGAGAGCAGGGGCACCTCTCTGACCTAGATATTGAAGAGATTTTGGCTCAAGACGAACATTATTGGACACCATCTGAGGCACAACATAGCTCAGGAATGTACCCCTGCCTACCCTCTTATTCTCCTCAATCTGTCTCTTGTCTACATCCCTAGCCTTTTTTTTTGCCTTCATTATTTCACCTCATTGTAATTAAGAAATATGCTTGTAAGACGCCAAGATACATTTTGAGGTTGCAAGGGTGAAGTTGTCTTGCTGTGTGAGTAATTTTCTGTCCATTTGTCAGCCTAAGGGTGCACTCACACAAGGGCCAGTTGTTCCATACTGTGCTGAAGCACGAATCCCCCCCCCCTCCCCTGTCCCCCGCTGGCCCGCACTCACATTACCTCAAACCCAAGTGTACTCAAGCACGGTTGCCTCCGACACATGCGTTGCACAAAAACATATAGACAGTTTACTCTCATAAAACATTCACAGTGTGTGTTAGCGTGCTGTGTTTAAAACAATGCTTGAAATGATAAGGGCTCAGCTAGTGTTGCCTTTTAAAAATCGTTGATTTCCTGGGATTCCCTGGAAAATTGGCTTCTTTTCCCAGGATGACCAAGTGTACTGTGCTCAAGCACACCTCTTCCAAGCATCCACTTGCACTCACACTAGCCAAATAATCCGGACTTTAGGGGGCAAACGTGCTTGGGCACGGTACGATTGCCTAGTGTGAATGCGCCCTAAGTGTCTCTGTTGGGGTTGTGAAAGTCCATGACGTAGGGAATTATGTCATTGTAGGTACGAAACAAAAAATATTAGTGATCTGCCACCTGTTACAAAATGTTTACACATAACTGCTTAAAAATTAAAAAAAATATGTATAGATGTGCATGCACTCTGCTGTACACAATTTAAAGGAACAGTTTGACATTTAGGGAAATCTGCGTACATTCTGGCTACAAAATTACAGTAAAAAAATGCAAAACTAGGAGAGAGGTAATTTAGAAAGTGTCATAAGTACATTACATGCCTCCAGGATTTATGCTATGCTAAATTGGTACATAACCCCCAGTACCACTTCTTGCTTTTTCCAGGTGCTGATTGGAAAACAATCCTCCAGGTTTTATTCTATGCTAAGCTAACCAGCTGCTGGCTGTAGCTATAAGCCTGACTGATTCTGGAATTTTGAGGCTGATAGTGATATTGATTATCGATAGAGGAGTAGAGGAACAATATATTGGCCAGTTGTGATTTTTTTTAACACAAACACATGATTTTATGCATAAAATATTATGAGCCAGTAGGGATGAGGAAATTTCTTAATTATACGATGCATCGCGATGCAGATGTGACCACTCTGCATCGATTCAAAAAAGTCAAGAATCAATTATTTAAACGTTAGTTAATAACTTGATGTTGAAGGACGACAAAGGCAGAACCAAAAGTGAGGGCAGCGCAGCAGCTGGACAGTCTTATGAGGTGCACATGCGAGAGTTCATCAGATTCATCTTAAAACAGAAATGTACTGCAAGCATTTTTTGACTAAATAACTACCTTTGTGAGATGATCGCTGTCACTCAGCCAATGCTAACATTAGCAGAGTGGCTAACGAGAGCAGCTGACCAACACACACTGCAGTATGAAACAACGTAAACTCTGAGGTGAAGAAAATAACTCGGTGCTCAGTCCGTCTCACCTCTACAACCCTGCAACAGTACAGCAGAGAGGCTGCTCTGCATTGCTGGAGACATGATAACAAACAGCTGCACTCCACCCTCAGTTTGTTACTCTCACACAGGCAGGTGAGCTTCACCCCTACTAGGTCTATACTGTTGACTTATTTTGGTCTACATATTTTAATGTCAAAAGATCTATGTGTTTAACATGCATGTTGGATGTCGACATTCAGATTTTTAAATTACCTTCTAAATAAAAAAGGGAGTTCATATTTATCAGACTTCTTGTATCAATTGATGAAAAATTAGCCGTGCAGTAAAAAAATAAAAATGAGGATGTGATACTTGAGATGCATCAAGATACATAAATAATCATTTTAGAATCAAATCGTAGCCCTCTGGATCTGAATTTAATCTAATCGTGAGAGATTCCCACCACTATCAATCAGTATATTACTAGATTTTTGAAACTCAGAAATATGCACATCAATATTGATCTCAAAATTCTGTCATGGTAAATATGAAGGTATAGCCAGCAGCTGTTAGCTTAGCTTAGCATAAAACCTGCAGTAGTGTCTCAATGATGACCTGGGAAAAATAAGAGCCTACTTCTCGGCCTGGAACAGTGATTACCTGGAGTCGCCATTGGTTGCCTAGCAACTGCTTACAGCCAATAAATATTCTGGCACATGATCCCCTTGACAAACCTTTTAAATACCGGCAACAGCATTACAGCCATGTTCTTGTGTGACAAAAAGCCATATACAGCAAGTACACCATCGCCTCCATGTCCTCCATTGTTTTCGTGTTTATGTCGCGCATGAAGCGAAGTCACGCAGTTTCGCACAGCCGTGCTATGACGACCTTGTTCCAGTTACCAAACCGAGTCGAGCCGAGTAGTGCTAGATCTGTATAGTGGAAAAGTGCAGTACCAGGCTAGCAGTTTCCCTTGTTTCCCCTTTATGCTAAGCTAAGCTGCTGCTAGCTAGCCTCATATAGCATAAATAGGCTATATGAGGGCAGATCTTAGCAAAAAAAGCTAACAATTGTTTTTCCCAAAGCATGAAACTATTCCTTAATTGCCTTCATATATTAGTATCCCTGTGGCTTTTAAGACAACCATGTGCAGTAACAAGTTCAGTATGTTTAATGTTTTGCTGAGAACTTATGACAGCTAAAATCTCTAAATGGAGACAGATTGATGCCTTTAGGCTACAGTTGGGTGCGCTAATGAACAGTGCTCTTCATTAGTGTGCCCTATATCATTGATAAAACTCTAATGAGGTCTCAAACATCAATTCTTTGATGAAGAACTGTGTTTGTTTAAGTTTCCAAATAGCTGTTTTTCAAAATTTGTAATAATTTACCCATTTATTTTTTTCAGTTCAGTAGTCAGTGTATTCCTGTTATTGCAAGATCTTAAAGATTGAATTGCTGTCATACACATTCAATTTATTTTTCTATTTATTTCTGTTTGTCACTGTTATTGCCGCAGGGAAAACCTGGACTCCAATCCAGAGCCTATTCAAATGGCAAACAAACTGTAATTTCATTTAATACTTATTCACTTGTCCATCTTCTTGCACTCTCCTGGGCAGATTTGTTTTAATATTTCAAGTTGTCTCATAGCACGATATGTTATTAATGAAAATACACACTATACACCCTAAGGGTAAAAGGAACAAGTTTTGTTAAAAGAAATTTTGTAGGTGACAGTAAGATCAGTAAACAAACTTTTATGAAGCCTATTGCGTTAAACTGTTGTTGAGGAGAGGTGCTGATGCAAATGAAGCTGAACCACATTTCACCTTTTTGTAATGTGGTGAACTTCAATAGCTTAGTGATGAATCAACACCTTTTGGGACACAGTCTCAAGAAAAGCTCGATAAGGATATACTGCAGGGTCGTTGTGTTGGAATGCATTAAATGAAACTCAGTGTGCCCAATAAACTGATCGAGCTGATCTATCATATTGCTGTACAATTCATAAGAAGAAAATTTAATTCAGTATTTAATGCACTTTAACATCTGTTATGCTGTTGATCACTGTAGGCATATACATGGCAAGCTATTTACAATCCATAAATCAATGTTTTCTATGCTAATGAGGGGCAGGGTGCATTGTGGGAATTAATTCACGGTGGCTTTAAAGTGACATCCTTACATTGATTGGCCTGCTAGATCAATGGAGCATTACAGAGATGCATAACCACACACTTGTATGCTCATATATAGGTATAATATAGGTTTCTGTTGTGTGATTGTGTGTGAGTATATGGACAGCTAGAGGCACAAAAACATACCTATTTTTTAAATCTGTTTTTTAGATGTTATTGGGTGTAATGTCTGCATTTTTATAAGCTGAGGAAAACTGAAGCATAAACATTGCATAGAGCCATTCAACATGTGGCAGGGAAGAAACTGACTTCCAAATGTGCACACAGCCCTTCTTTCCTTTTATCTTCACCATCTACCTGTTTATTAATAGTCAGTTTCTTCTCACTGTTCCCTCCTCATACTTTTTCTCTCTCTTCTGACTTATTTTCCACCTCCAACTTCCATCAACCTCTGCAAGGCTGGTCTCGGCTCACTGGCACATCTCTTGCAGCCCTAAAAGGGGAAGGCACTGGGAATAAAGATGACAAGATGTAAAGAGTTACAGCAGAAGAGAAATTACACCAGACTTGAACTGAGAGTTACCACACAGAGATAGGTGGGTGAAAATGATGCACGGAGGGTTTTGAGAAAAATCACTTCATTCTATAAATCTTCTTGAAACCTGAATGTTACTTCCTTACAAAAAGATTGAAACAGGAAAATTGGAAGAAAAGGGCACAAGAGTCGAGAAAATTAGATGTGAAGTGCATGTATATAGAATCACGCAATATGCTTGAGGCAGCTTTTGAAGGATGGACTCTGGATAATCTGTTACGACTCAACGCTCACTTATCCTGTGATTAGTTGTGAACAAGAGAGAAGGAAAATAAGGCAGCATTTTTTGGATGTAATAAAAAATTGATGTCATTACTCATAAGTAGGACACCCACAGTGGGTGTGTTTGTTTTTGTTTGTGCTGAGTTTGTACATTTTCTTAAGAATATATGCTCTAATAGTGGTCAGGTTAATGAGTGTATCTACATGCACACTCCTATCCCATTTTGAGTATACTGCCTATATGTGACCATCATGTAGTTTAGTATAGTGGTTACGTAGAGTTTCGAGGATACCTGAATATTGTAAATAGCATGTTCTGATACAGACTGAGATACTGTGTCATAAGTTATATCTTGTAATTGTTTTATGACCGTGAGATTGGTAGTGACTATTCCCACACGTAAACACTACAAAACCAAATGTGTGCACTTTTTGTATGGATTAAAGAAAAGCCAGTCTCGCTGCCTCCCCCTCATTTTATATGCTTAGATAAGCTAACAGTATGCTAAGCTAACCGTATGCTGGCTCTAACTTCATATTTAGTCTCATCAAACTCTCAGCAAAAAAGGGTAATAAGCGAATTTCTCAACATTTAATTTCTTTAAGCATTTATAAAAAATGTGGTGAGAAGAAAAATGCAGAAAATGAGCGTATTAAATGCAGCGAGTCCATACAATCAGAAAACACACTCAGCTGTAGATATGACACCAGGATGTGGAGGACACTTGTGTACAGATGCAGAAACCTAAGATAATGTCACATTTATGTATGCATGCAAATGAGTAATCATCTATGCTCCATGAAACATCACAATATGATCAAAAGTAGGCTAGTATTTAAAATCAGGACTAGACAAATGGTGATGGTCATGCATTTAACTGTGCAAGTCTTCATGGCAACAATGAAAGCTCCAGGCCACATGCATGCATGATGTATCACCAAAACATAATGGGCAACAGCTCTAATAGTCTCAACAGACTCATTTCCTTATTTCGTTGAAGGTTGGTAATGACATTACAATCTAGTGTTTTCTACAGTCTTGTGATGTTCGCCTGCATCAATCATACAGTCTGAACAACAGGCTCGGCTGGGAGCTCATTACAGGGTTTGGTTCCATTTACCTCATTTGATTGACATTTCTGTGATCTAGCCACAACAGGAGCCCGGCACATGCTCTCACCATAGCAACAACCCACTTGAATCGGCTGGAAAAAAAAGACCTTGTGCCGCTGTATTCATTAGCTAAATGTCAGGGATATCTGCTGGTTGTACTCGGAGCGATATGGACGGACAGGGCTCTATACCAGATTCATCTGAGGAGCTCATCCAATATTCATGTACTCACTGGAGGTTTCTGCAGGTTTCAACAGGCTTCTAGCACATCTGTGTCTAACAAACTGCATTGTCCAATATGCTCAAGGCCACAGGGATCGCTTTGAAGATTTTTCCATGACCTCAACTTCGGAGTGCAAGTGTGTGTGTGTGTGTCTTTAAATCATGCGTAGGAATGAACTGAGACCCTCCTCTTTTTTCTCTCGATCTCACTCTCTCCTCTCACCACTTTAGGGTTAAAGCTGCTACTCTGCGATGCATATGACCCCCCCACCCCCCCGAAAACTTTAATCCATCCATCCATCCCTCCCATTACATTTAATCATTAGTGAGCTTATGAGATTTTTAGTCACAAGAATCCAGCTTCATGTTAACCTACATACCAGACCCTTGACATACTGTACAGCTCACGTGCATTCATGCACAGAAGGCCAACTTTCTGCCTCGCTACTACAGGAAACAGCGGCTTTAGGAAAGAGGAGGAGGGGAGTCTGGAGAAACGGGGAGGAGGACAGATTTCACAGTGCATGGGAATGGACCCAAAGGAAAACACAGCTCAGATTCCAGATGTTGAAAACACCCTGTACACAGACACACACACACCCATACAAAGACACACAGATAAGGAAGGAAGGAGGTAATGGGGGTCATAAAGCAGTTCTTGGAGCTCCGCTTGGCGTCTTCTGATTGGTTGGTTTGTAGCTCCAGTGAACACATTTTTTGGCAAGTCTGGAGGCCATGTTTAACAATACACAGACAACATATAGCGAAACAAGAGAAAATGAGAACATCTGATTGGACAAGAAAAAAAAAGTTTGATAAAGATAGAGGCATTTGAGTCTGTCCATTGTTGACATGGCAACTACTGGCAAAGATGAGTTGATAAAAGCGCAGACACTCAAACATGAAATGTGTGAACTACAGAGCACAATCCACATAGTGACAGACAATCCCTCTTGTCGAGTGACTACAGCCATGAGAGTACCTAAAGCCTGTGCCTTTATAGAGTGATAAAAGGTACAAATTTCAGTCAGACTCATGATTACTGAGATAAGGCTATTTAAATATGTGATGTTTGTGATATATTGCCACCTAGAGGGGAAATGTCGTTAATCTTTGCAGAATGGCTCTAAGTTGATACAGTATGTGTGCCCTAAATTTGGCTGCAGTGAAACAATTGTGGTGGTTTATTTAAAATAGACCAAATCTACACCCAGATGTATCATAGAAATATCTTACATTTTGTACCAAAGTTGTTGAAGATTATATTAAATTTGCAGGACAATATTTATGGAAAGATACAGTGATGGATAATGGAAAAAAAATGGAGAGCAAAAACTTAAACCACAAAGGTATTCAGTTTGTCCACATTTCAGTGAAATCTGCCAACACTCTTTTGAGATGTCCCGAGGGACAAACAAAACAGCCAAAAATGTAATCTTCTCTGTTGGGTGTTACTTCCCTTTAGATGTTATCAGGTGGTTATGTCAATAGCACAAAGAGGCTACACTCTCTTCGGGTTTATGCCAGAGGGTCAACATTTTCACAGTGCTTTCAAATGGGCCTGTTAATAGTGCAATAGCGCCGCCCTGTGTGTAAACTATAGAAAGCTATGGCATGTTTCAAAGTGCCAACAAGGTGTTTTTTCTTTCTTTCAGGAGCTTCAGAGCAAGAGCAAAGTATGTGCCAATGTGTTCTGTGGGGCTGGCAGAGAGTGTGCTGTCAATGAGAAGGGAGAGCCCAGCTGTCTGTGTATAGAGGTGAGTGATGGAAGGAAAAGGAATGAAGATTAATATGTCCCCTGGTTTTCACATCATCGTCACTCTTTCTGTCTCTTATCTCTTTCCAGAGCTGTAAGCCCCACAAGAGATCAGTGTGTGGCAGTAATGGTAAGACCTACAGGAACCACTGTGAGCTCCACAGAGACGCATGTCTTACTGGCCTGAAGATCCAGGTGGCCCATGATGGACACTGCACGGGTATGAGCTGAAACAGTTATGCAGCAAGTGATGAAAATGTGACAAAACAAGGTCTATTCTGTTCTTGAGCTCTCTATTGGATCCCATGCTGTTCTTCAGCAGTTGACACCTGTTTAGTTGCAATGTTCACATTTAAATTTTTTTGAGCACTTTAAGGATTTCTCATATTACAAGAATAAAGTCATAATATTACAAGAATGAAGCAATATTACGAAAAAAAAGTAGTAATTCCTGCGTTAAAATGAGGAATGTTGAGCATCTTGTGAAGTTATACTTTGGTATCGGTTTCACAAATAAGGAAATACTTCATCTTTTGGCACATCAGCATCAAATTATTATCAGTATCAGGACTTTGAAATGATTGTGCAAGCAACTGTGTCTATTTCGAAGAAAGAATCACGCGGACCTGGAAGAAATGACTTCTTTTGTGGAAGAGGAGCTGTCTGGTAGTGGTCGACTGCAAGGCTATCAGTGGTTACATCTGCGTGCCATTCATACCACTTTATTCTCGTAACATTATGACTCTTTTTCTCGTAATATTATGACTTTATTCTCGTAATTTCCACAAAAAAAAGAAAAGTTTTTCTCTTAGTCTGGCCCCTAATACTAAAAACTCACTTTAACCTACTTTAACTCTCCTTCTTTTGTGGTTGAAGGATAGGTTCAAACATTTTTCAAGTCTGTATAATGACGGGCATGAGGCCTTCATGTGATATTCACACAGATTTCGTTTGCTGTAATTATTCTTGCTGTTCACAGTGGCCATTCAAACTACTGACAGTATTGACATTATTGAGTTTTCCTCAATTTTTCTAAATGTTTTGTTGTGCAGGGCAGGACAGGGCAGGGCAGAGGCTGAAATATTATAACTTTGTTATCAATTTGTTATCTGGCTTACTGCCCCAACATTGTACTTGCCTCGACCCATAAGGTCAACATTTTCATTTGAATATACTTTATGAAGTATACTAAATAATCTCAAATTATCACAAAATGTTTATTTGTCAATGTCAATGTCATCTTTATTTATATAGCACATTTAAAAGAGCCAATAGCCTACCAAAGTGCTTTACAGTAAAATAAACAGAAACATTAACAAACAATAAAAGCAATAAAAAACAATAAAAGCAATAAAAAACCAATAAAAGCAAAACAATAATACAGAAATATAACAGATTAAAGACCCAAAATAAAAGCAGCTATACTCTGCCAAAGGCGTGAAAGGTGTGAAGTAGAGAGGCAAAAGGTCAGTTTTGCACCCTCTAAGTGTGACAGCATTTGGCTTACCTGACAAAAAGTACAAGTACTGATAATACTGATTATGGTAAATTGGACTGATTAGTGTGTGATCTCTGAACTAACCATGCAAGTGATACCTGGGGTGACACGGTTCATAGTCAGTCTATCATCACATTCACACTGCTTATCTTATCTTTGAATGCATCTAATATAAGTAATATAATATATATATATCTTATCTCAAGTGAACTTTCACTGCTCACACTTGGCCGTGTCACACTTTTTTTGTCCCCGCTGGCCTGAACATTGATCAGCACTGTGGCTGAAAAGGACAATAGTTATATCACACAACCCTTTTTTTAGACCTTTGGCCAAGTACTATATCACAGCTAAGTTTAACACTGTTAATCTGAATCAAGTCAAGAGATAGATTCTTTATGTTTGCTTCACATTTTTTTGTTCTTTCTCTCTTTTTTTAAACTTTTTAGAAAAGAAAACAGAGCAGTCAGCTGCCAGCCCAGGTGAGTGTGTGTTCTTTACATGTGTGTTAAAAGTGTTCACAATTGTAGTGAGATAAGAAAAATATCCAAATGTAATCCTTTTTGTAGATCTTCACTTTAACATTGTGTATTCAGGGTTACTTCTGGGTTTGGTTATAGTTATAGTCTATGTTATGGGTTACAATTGGGAGAAAGCTATATGTGGTATTTAGATGTTATTATGTGTGTGCAATAACTGTAGTTTATGGTCAAATGGTAAGGGCATAGTGAACATGGTGTAAAATAGATTTTATACTTTGGATTATTTATGAATGTTATTGACCTATGGATTTGTTCCCACCCCTGCAGTGGTATGCTATGCCGCAGACCGTAATGAGTTGAGGGGCCGTGTGATCCAGTGGCTGCAGACAGAGGTTGTCCCAGATGGCTGGTTTGTCAAGGGCTCCAACTTCACTGACAACCTGCTCAAATACTTCAAGGTGGGCTCCTCCTCACTGTTGGGTTGCTGAATGACAGTTTCAGCCTTGCTCTCTATTACTATTCAGCACTGCTCCTACATCCGTCCTCCTGTTTTCTTTTACAAAATGTCACAGTTCTTGGCCCCAACCCCACAAATCCCTACAGCTGCCTCTAACTGTGATTATTCACATGACAGACCTTTCAAGGATGTCAGCTGATGGTCATATTTCAGTTTAATGAAGATCTCTGTCCTGCAGAGGAGGAGCAGAAGAACAGATGGCTCTTTGTTTATTTAGTATTTATTTGACAAGTCTTTCCCATTATAAAAATATGCTCTGTATCCTGAACCACAAACATGATATAGAATATAATAAATGTTTTCAGATCATCTGTCTTCCACAGATGTGCCACATGGTCACACAATGGGGTCTTTAAAAATTTGAAAGGTTCAACACTATTACTGCCAAACCATTTCATAAGTCTATTACAGAGCCTATAGGCTAACAAGCAGCTCTCATGTCATTTGACTGTGTGCAATGAATAAGCTTTCATATCATTTAAAGATGGATGCAAAAAAATTACTTTATAAATTAAATATTTAATGTAGTCCTACACTGATTTATCCTCTAGCCAAAAATCCTGATTGTGTAAAGCCTATAGATAACTGATGTGCTGATGGTGACTGATTACATCCTGGCAGCCTGAACTGACCAACACCAGTAACTTCATTCGGGTTGATATTTGCATGACACAAATTAATCGTATAGTGTGACCCCTCAGAGATGTGCAGGGTTCATGGTGAAATATTGGTCTTACTGTTCATATTCTACTGCTTTATGTGGGGGAAAAAAGCCTTAGTGGTGTGTGTGTGTCTGTGTTTCTGCAGTCATATGACAACGGTGATTCCCAGCTGGACTCCTCTGAGCTGCTCAAATTCATCCAGCACAATGAGTCGGTTGTGGAGTTGCAGTCCTATGCAGACCAGGAGAGCAACAAGCTGCTCAGGTCAGTTTTTGTGGGTTTGCATGCACAAATGACTGCTGGAGGGAAAAGGGCTGCTGTTTGCATTTTTTTTTGTTGCATCATTATTTTGCTTCTCTTCAAACTACAGTGTGTGAACATTTTCTTCTATGGTAATGCTTGTACATACAGACGTGTATCTATGTGCTGTGTTGCTATTTTTGGATACTTGCTGTAAGTCATTGAACCCTATCTGGGCCAGTGTAAACTTTACTGAAGGCCTCCTGTGGGAGCCTGCATTGGCATAAACACCTGTGCTCTGTGGAATAAAGTGCGCTAAAGTAATTATCATTTCTTGAGTATGCTTCTTTTTCTGCAATGTTCAGAGACCACTGTATTGAGCAGCTCGTATTTATTCTGTGTGTTCATGTACATATGTTTCCCAGGAGCCTGTGTGTAGATGCCCTCATCGAGCTCTCTGATGAGAATGCAGACTGGAAGCTGAGCTTTGATGAGTTCCTCAACTGCCTGAAGCCTGGCTTCAATCCACCAGAGAAGAGTGAGTTTAGAGGGATTGTTTGTATTATTTAACATAATGTAAGATAAAGTTACACTGGGGTAGATACTGTGTATGGAAGCTCTGACGTAAGCACACTCTTAACTACTAATACCAAGTAAACAGTGGAAATGTGGAGCCTCAAATTGTTACTCTTATCTTTTATACACAGTCTCAGTTGTGTGGTAGTCACTTCAGTCTGCTCAGTCTGATAAATCTGGGGTAAAGTTCACCAGAAGTGGAGACTGTTGCTTAGTCACACACAAAACGTTCACTGTGGGCTAAACACACACACGTGGGTGGCCTTGTGTAGATATTTAGAAACTCCAGGGTTGCCACATATACAGCATTACTCTGGCTAAAATATAGTTAAAATGGTCGAAATATTTATTTTCAAGACAACAGATTTCAAGAGAATTATACTTCTTCAAATAGTTTCTTGACTAATCTTTTCTCAGACGCTTGAAGCTTTAAAGTAGTCTGATTGATGGTAGACTGGCAGACATTTTATTAGTAAACCAAAACTAGCCAAAGCGAGGCATGTGGCTTAAAAAATTAGACAATGGATGAATGACGTGGCATTTTGAAATGCTGACAAGTCTTGATTGGGGAAATTGAAGACAGTTTCAAACAGTGTGTGAGAACTGTAATGTCTACAGTCTGTGTCTTTGTTAAATATTCTGCCATGCGTTTTTTTGTTTTTCTGCAGAATGCGCTTTGGAGGATGAGACATACGAGGATGGCGCAGAGACCCAGGTGGAGTGTAACCGCTGTGTTTGTGCATGCGGCAACTGGGTCTGCACTGCTATGACCTGCACTGGTAAATGCTCAAGATCATCATCATTCTGTTTATTGATTATTTTAGTCAACGCACTTTATAAAAAATAAAAATTCTGTGTGATAATTCTTTGACCTTTTATCTGTCCAGACAAGACAGTAGATGAGTCAGTAGATGCTGGGGCAGAGATGACAGAGGAGGAGTGGAATCTCCGTGTGGCTGAGCTCAACAAGCATCAGGTCTGTATTGAGGTGGAGTTGGAGTTTCTTTATTTGCACAGGGTAAAATCAATACACAGAAACAAGAAAAAAGAAATCCCTCTATATGCAGGGAGAGGAAAAGGCCTAGCAGGCTTATTGATTACCTCTACCTAAATAATATATATACATACAAATAAGAAAAACTAGTCAAACTATCAAAAAACAAAAACAAATAAACAAATGGGCTTTTTAAAAGCTATTTAAAATATGCTGTAAAGGACATCATATTTATTTCGACATATACCAGAATCAGAAGTGCTTTCTCTTCTATTTCCTCAACCTTAAGATATTTTCCAGATTTTCTCCCTATAAATAAGACAGGCTTAGCATAGTAACGCAGCGTTACTATCCAGTACTAGTAGTACTAGTAGTAGTGTCCTTGTTGGTGTTAAAGTCAGTGAAATATTTCTAACAGAAGCTATAACCCTAATGTCTGCTTTTACATTCATTTGATTACTTACAACATGCTTCTGGACAAAAAGCATTTGTATCAAACTGCTCAGGCAAGCACAATACAATTCACAGTTCAATTTGTATGACTGTACACACACACAAACACACACACACTCACACAAAGCTCAGTCATCATCTTTTAAAACTCCTGATTTGAAAAGAGAAGAAAAAGTTATCAAAAGCTGTGAAATCAAGAGCTGTTCTCCTAATTAGAATGATAAAACTATGAAATGGCCATGGAAATGAAAATGCCAGCAGCAAAAATGATCACCATAAGAACATTAACATTATATATCTTTTTGATTGTGGTAGAATAGGAATATTCTCAAATAAGATGTAGTGTGAATGATATGGAATGCTACAAAAAGGCCTAAAATGGCAGTTAACTTAGAGAATAATGGAATAATGATGACCATGTTATGGAAAAGGTAAGTAAAGTGAGCCGTTAAATTCAATTCATGATACTTTGATTTTTAGTTCAGCCATACAGTTGAGCTGGCTGACTGTAAAAGTTGATTCAAGCAATAAAGTGCTTGAACCAAGTCTATTTTAAATGATATATCAGACTGTAAATGTTATAGTGGATCTATATCAGCATAGGCTTTATGACTCTTTCCTGATATAAAAGGCGCTCAGGTGTGGAGGTGATTCCTTGACCTGTGATAGTAAATATTTCCTTGTAATGCAGTGGATGATCTGATAATACAGTTACCAATGCCAAAAAACATCTCTAGACAATCAGCACAACACTACAGTTTACAGTCAACCTATAGAAACAAATGTATAATTTCTCCAGGCAAACACGAGCAGTTGTCCAACCACTAAAACAGCACAATGACAACCTTCCTGAAGTTCTAGAACATCACCTGACAAACAATAAAGATGTGTAACCACTCTAGATGGTCAGTAGCGTTCCAGAACCTCTGTAGACTAAGGATGAAGTTCTAGAACCTCTCTGCTCCAAGAGTTACATTCTGAAGCTGCCTTCCGAAATGTGTCCTGACATGGCAGTGGTGTTCCAAGACCTAAAGATTCAGTGTGAGAAACTAAATTTACCTCAATAAATTATCTCATTGTTCTTGTACTTTAAGAGTCATTTAAATGAGTGGCATTCCTGTGCTGGTGTGTGTGTGTGTGTGTGTGTGTGTGTGTGTGCTTGCTTATATGTGTATATGAGAGCACGAGGCTCACAAGGTAGCACTAGGGCTCTGGCTTGAGGCCATGGCTGAGTCAGCAAGGTCATGTGTTCTGTACTCCAGAAGCGCAGTTTATAATACCATTGTAAACAATGGTAGCTCTCTGGGTACAAGTTTAATGTAATTAGGAATTCAGTCAAAGTCCTTCCTAAATTCCTTGCTTTCTCTTTTTTTTCATTGTATCAAATGACACACCATGTCTCACTTTTCCTCTACTCTTTGTTTTTTATTGTTTTTAATACAGGAAACAGTTGAGAAGATGAAGGCTAGCACAAAGGAGGCCTAAATAAGGATGCAATGAAGGAGAGGATGCACACTACCACCCTTCCTTCCATACTTGATTTACCTTGCGGCCGTGTGTTGTTATTAAACTGACTTTTGTTACTCTGCTATGTTAATTATTATACTTTTTTATGATGTTAAAGTGTTTGTGTTGATGTTTGGTAGATTCAGGGGCTATCAAAGACTATTGTAGGATTCCCTTGTGTTCAGTACTGTCATGTTTGATTGTATTATTGCGCCCCTACACTAGCCCTGGGGCTATTTTTACTACAATCCTTATATTTTTACAGTTATTACAGAAAAAAAAACAAACAGTCAAGTTGTCACTGTTTTTGGAATATGAAAGTCACTGTTAGAGAAGATAGAAAAGTTGAGCACTCGGAGAATCCTCCTATTGAAATGACCCTCATAGGTTTTGTGGTTAGCAGGTTGGTTGATCGGCCACAGTAGGCCAATACTTGACCAATGCACTTCTTATTCTTTCTCTCTTGCTTACTTAGGCTTTAGTTTATCACCAGCCATAAATTAGTTTTTATCTTACTGCTAAAGTAATTTTGCTGCAGAAAAAATAAGTTTGCTTCTATGTACAGTTTGTTTTTGGTTCGAGTTTGAGCTCCTCTTGTTCCCATGTTATGCTCAGGTAAGTCTCTCTGGTGCTTTTTGATGAAACATTTCTCCATGTATGTCTTATGTTTTTGAGACAAAGATACAGTGGTTCAGCTTTCAAATTGTGGAGATGCACCACAGCACCCAGGTGAGACCTGATCTGAATATAGCATGGTGAAAACTGAAACCAAAGTCTTGATGAAAGTTTTTGAATAATGTACACAACTCTCCAGGTAAAACATTATCCTGGACCCAGCAACAACACTATACCTGTGCTTTCAAAATCACTCTTTAACAGAAGGACTAGCCTCACTGTCAGCTAACGTAGTGTAGTTCAAGTGACTGGGTGCATATTAATTGTGCGTGTGAGCGTGTGATTGTGTGTGTGTGTGTGTGTGTGCTATCATGGATGTGATGCTGAGAGTAGTTTGGTTTGTTAAATGTGTTTATATGTTAAAATCATGTGTCTAAATTGGGAGGATTGACAAAAAAAATCAGTGCCTTAGACCTGCAAACAATACAGGTTTCTACCTTTGCCTGCACGTAGGGTATTATACCACGTGGATTGCAAGAATGAGTGCTTTGCTGAAATTTAGCAGTTAACTAGTGCTTTGTGACTCCATCCCTTATTTGTTTGTGTGAAAGTTGCATTACTAGTTAAAGCTAGATCTTTATATTCCACTAAAAGTGCAGAGACTGTAAGGAATATGTATGTATGCCAATAAATTCCATACACCACAACACAGTGTTGTCACTTTGCATGTGTGTACTAAACTTTTTCTAAAATAGAATAACTTCCTTGTTTGACCTAAAGGGAATTAGAAAGTCTTTACATTATGCAATTTCTATTATTTGGTGGATGATTCAAAATGCTGCCATCCATTTTAACTAAAAAGAAACAACATTCTAATGTTGGCCTCAGTCCACTGGCTACCTGTAGAGTTTAAAGATTAATAACATTTTAGTTATTACCTATCAGGCTTTAGGCAATTATTTCTGGATCACTATGACCATACAGTAGTAATTTCAAGTCTAACCAGCATGTACTGGATGTTCCCATACCCTGCTTAAAACATAACTTAAGCACTTTATACTCACTATTAGATTTTTCAGCTGAACTGACATTTGAAAACTGACGTATATCCTGCCAGAGTTTTTCCCCCTTTTGTTGTTATTATTTCTGTTTTGTTAACTCAGTTTGGTTGCTTTTGTGTTTGTTAAGTCAAGTATAGCCTAATCACAAATCAAAAATTTGCCCCAGGGAACTTTACAACCACTAAAGCACTTCAACATTCTCTGTACATAGACCCTCTGTTACTATTCTACCAGTACATTATTTTGATAAATGTTTCCACTGTGAGACAGTGTGCATTCATTAATTAATAAATACATTTTATTCATACAGCACCTTTAAAGGAACTCAAAGACACTTAAGGCTATAAAAGACACAGGACTACTGTGTCACTGTATAATATATTTTTTTATATCCATTATATATATATATATATATATATATATATATATAAATCTTTACATACTTGAATGACACATTTTTCAGTCTTACAATGTTAGCAGTGTCACAATGTTTGTTAAATCCACTTGGCATAAAGTTTGCTTTTTCTTTGGTGGTTTGTAGCAGCAGCCTACACTGGAAGTAAAGTAAAATCTTAATCTGCAATTCGTTCTGAAAACAGAATATCTGTCAAATCACACAAATAACTGAATACAGTGGGAGGAACCCAGTTCTCCAGTACTTTTTCCTCATTCTATGCACGTCTTAGTCAGCACAGTCTTGCATAATGTAACAGAACAGGGGTATTGCATAATGGTAGACGGAACTGGGCAGCTGGTACAGCGGATCGTCAATCATCAGTCACCCGTTGATGTAAGACTTAAACGCTTAATCGCCTACATTACACCCATCAACGTGGTAGTTCACGATTACAAAAACGTCACTAAAGTGAGTAATAAACTTGTTTCAAAAAGCCTTAAGAATTAGTCATGCAATATGACAGATTGGGAGATTAGCCAATCAATTGTGCGGTGGGCGGGTTTTCTCTCAGGTTTAGCCAATCGCTAAACATGGAAGTAAATATTCCCCAAAGAACGGCTGCATTGTAGCAGAGCGACACATTGCTGAGTGTGGATACATGTCGCTTGCTCTCAGCACTGAGTTAGTGACCTAGATTTCCACTAGCGAGATGCGGCTGAATGTTACAAGAGGGAGTAAAGAGATATTTTCGGTTCCCACGTTAACAACAGACAACGGGACCTGGAGCTAACTGGCGGTCCACGGGGGCGTTTCAGCCAACACCAAAACTTCCACAAGGACTTCGTTCACAGTTTAAATTCACGCTAAAAATTGCCAAAATGGAGATTCACGAAGGGGCAGCGGGTGACGGCGTGCTTGATTACTCCCGTTTGAGTTTGAACACTTTTAGCGTTGACAGTATCAGCGACGAGAGGAAGAGGGACGCTAAACAGCTCTACCTGAACCACAATCGTCTGGACTCGCTCCCCTCGTCGGTCAGCCTTTTCTGCAACCTCGAGTTTTTGGACATCAGTAACAACAGACTGACGTCCATCTGTGAGGGCATTACGCGACTGACCAAGCTGAAAACACTGATAGCCAAGAACAACCGCCTGGATGAGTTTTCACTGCCCAAGGAGTTCGGTTCATTACAGCTAGAGGTGTTGAACTTTGGGGGCAACCGATTTGAAGAGATCCCGCTTCAGTGCATGAAACTGCTGCGCCTGCAATCACTTTCCATTGGCGGAAATAGACTGAAGAGTATACCTGCAGAGATAGAAAATCTAACCAGGTAGGTAAAGGAGGAAACAGAACTGTTGACCTAACTGGGCATCATCATCATCAAAAGTAGGTCTGGTATCTTGCCAAGAGGTTGACATGACCTTAAACTGATAAAAGTTACACAGTTGGTCGCAGAAACATTGCAGTTGAGTCAATAAACAAACTCTATATAAACAGACAAGAGGAATAAGTTAAGTATTCACGATATCCACTTAATATCCTACAAAAAAGTATACTAAAATGTTTTAAGTGCAGCAAGCATGTAGACAAGATTTAATTTACATGCATACAAAATAAGGTAAGAACAAGGGCTGCTACCAATCATTATTTTCATTATCTTTGTTCTGTCCATTATTTTCTTGATGTATCAATGAGTCTTCTGACCTAGTAACTACTAAGAGTAGGTTTATTACTATTTTGTAGGTCATTTTAGAATTTACTTGATTTTAATTTTGGCTTTATAACAGTTATCAGCTCTGACAATTTCAAGCCCTACTTTACATTAGTCCAGAGGTAAGGGGCAGCATATTTAAAAGTGAATTTGCTTAAAGTTAGGGTACTGACATCAGTAGAACATCATGAGAACACAGCCCTATTGATTTTAAATTCATGTATGTACACAGGAAAGGAGGAACTAGGGATGGGAATCTTTGGGAATCTCAACATTCAAGACGATTTTAATTTTTGGTGTAACAATTTGATTCAGAATCGGCCGAGTGTCCGCTGACAGTTAAGCTAGCTGGTCTTGATGAACATCACTTGTCTAAAAAAACAACTGAACAATTTGAGAGTACCCAGCTTTCTTTTTAACAATATAAGCCCCGACTGAAGGACTACTGATGGGGAAGGGCAATAGGTAACAGTATCATCAGCATAAAACGGGACAGTGCATTTTATAAGTTTTTGTAAAGATTATTAACTTGTATGGAAAATAATAATGGTCCCATTACACATCTCTGAGGTACACCCTTTAATACAAGGAAGATAGAAGAAGACGTGAGGGTTAATTGTTTACGAGCCTGATTGCCCAAGGATAAAAAGTGTTTCTGTGCCAGTTTGTTCGGCTCCTCAAGGCCCTATATCTTCTCCCGGAGGGCAGAAGGTTGAAAAGGTCTTGGCCGGGGTGAGATGGGTCAGACAGGATCTTCCTTGCCCTGTTAAGCCCCCGAGAGTCTGCGATATCCTCCAGGGAGGGCAGGGGGCAGCCGATAATTTTTTGTTCCGACATACCACACCATGATGCAGTAATGTCAGCATGCTTTCTGTCGTGGCATGATGTTAGGTCGTCAGCCACATGCACAGGAGAAACCTGAATGAGGAGACTCTCTCGACACAGACACTGTCTATCTGTAGTGGGGCG
Source organism: Scomber japonicus (assembly GCF_027409825.1). Classification (NCBI taxonomy): domain Eukaryota; kingdom Metazoa; phylum Chordata; class Actinopteri; order Scombriformes; family Scombridae; genus Scomber; species Scomber japonicus. The sequence continues at coordinate 19,805,003 of NC_070588.1, forward strand.
GGGTCTACTCTCTTCCTCCTCCAGTCCATCACTATGTCCTTGGTTTTTGCTGGTGTTCAGCAAAAGGTTGTTTTTTGAACACCAGGCTACGAGCCTCTGACCCTCTTCTCTGTACACTGTCTCGTCGCCGTCGGAGATGAGACACACCACTGTAGTGTCGTCTGCGAACTTGATGATGTGTGAGTGGTGGAGGATGTGTGGGGCCCAACCCTCACTGTCTGTGGGCAGTTCGTCAGGGAGCTGTTGATGCAGTCGCAGGTGAGGGATGAGAAGTCCAGGTCAGTGGACAATGATGGTGGCTGCTTTCAGGCAGGGTGGGACGGTGGCCTGTTTCAGGGAGGTGTTAAAGATCCTCATTAGGAACCCTGACAGCTGGTCAGCACAGGCCCTCAGTACTTTGCCCAGTATCCTGTCTGGTCCTGCCGCTTTGTGTGGGTTTACGGCCTCAGAACCCCTCTCAGCTGATCTTCCTGCAGCCCAAGCAGATGAGTGCTGGAGGGCCGTGAGGTCGTAGGAGCAGGGTGGGGCCTCTCTGCCTCATAGCGGGTCAAAAAGGGTTTCAGTTCCTTCACCAGCGAGCCATCAGCATTTGTTATCTCCGACGAGATGACCTTATAGTTCATTAGATGCTGTAAACCCTGCCACACTTGCCTCAGGTTGTTGTCAGCCAGATGGTTCTCCATCTTCCTTTTATAGTCCCTTTTGGCAGCTTTAACTCCTCTCCTCAGGTTTGCTCTGGCCACGGTGTACAAGTCTCGGTCACCAGCTTTAAAAGCAGATACTCTGGCCCTCAGCAGTGACTGCACCTCTTAGGGACCTATGAAATCTGTTTTATTTCTTCCCAAATTCTGTTTTTTCCGTTTTTAATTTTTGTGAATCCTGTTTTTTTACCTTTTACTGTTATTTTACTAACAAAAACAGTGTGTTTTTGCAAAACAACAGTTCACCTGACACATAGAAGTCCTTCAGGAACTGCTCAGCTCTGTACTGAGGGGTTAGTGTCGAGTTTTCAAAGTTTTTTCTCCGATGAAGACAGAGCTGTGGCTGGCCGCTTTGCCATGCTTACATTGTTTTGAAGGGAGATGGTCTCAGTGTGTGGAGGGGGCTTGTTGTGCCACCCAGATTTGCTTCCCTCCGTGCAGTTTACGTTCCTCTTCCACACGAAAACAGCATTTCAGTCAAATAATGGCAAATTCCGCAATAAAAATAAATTCTGTTTTAATCAGCCAATTCCACGATTGCGGAAATCATAGGGCCCTAACCTCTGTCATCCAGGGTTTCCGATTAATAAACACTCTGATCTGTTTGTCCACCGTGACATTGTCAATGCAGGTCTTAATGTAAAACAGTACAGTCTCAGTGTGTTCGTTTAGCTCCAGGTGATCAAAGACAGTCTATTCTGTGTTGGCACAGTCCTGCAGCTGGCTGAGTGCTCCCTCAGGCCAGGTTTTCACAGTTCTCATGGTTGGTTTGATTCTTGTCCTGAGGGGTTTGTAGGCTGGCACACTGAGCAGCGAGATGTGGTCAGACATGCCCAGGTGGGGAATGGGTATTGTCCTCCTTTAGGTTTGAATAGACCCAGTCTAGTGTGTTTTTGCCTCTGGTGGGACCTTGCACATATTGCACAAACTTGGGTAAAACAGTCTTTAGACAGGCCTGATTAAAATCTCCAGCCACAATAAAAGCTTCATCGGGATAAGCCTTCTGTTGCATTTGCAGTCTGTATGCCGCATCTCTTCCCATTTTATCAGAGTTGACCCACCTACTTAACCTGGCAACAGTCTTCTCAAAACAGAATCCACTATAGCTAGTCACACAATGTATTTATGAAAATGTAATTTAAATGTGGTCAGTTTTCTATTTCTATTTTTTGCTGGATTAGTTTTGATAACTGAAACCATATGTGACTTTGTATTCCCATTCCACTATTGCTGTTTCCTCTGTCATGCTCATTTCCAGACTTAAATCCTGTAACGTGATGATTCATCATGCTTAGCTATTTTATACTGCCAGAGATTGGTTTTTCCAGCTAAACCCACAGGAATTACTCATAGTAGAAATTTTAGTTTCAATGCCAGGGAATACATTTAAGACACATTGTTATTATTATTATTATTATTATTATTATTATTATTATTATTATTACATACATTATTACAACATGTAATCAATAAGAAAAACAGAGACAGCAAATGAACAAATTATCAAAACAGTATTTTTATGTAGCCGCACAGGAGAGAAAAAATGTCTTTCAGCTTGTGTACATCTGTACAGAGAATACTAACTATGAACAAAAGCACATAATTGAAAAATTGACTCAGTTTGTTTTCAGTTTAACCTGCTTATAGCTCAGGGGTCTAAAATGAATTAAAACACCTGAGAATTGAGAAAAGGGACACAAACAACAAATAGTGTAGCATGGAATACGGATACTAGGACGGTATCACAATACCCCGCCTTAAAAACAGTACTATAGCCCATTTTGTGGCTATAGCTTAGAAATGACATTGTTTTAATAAGCTGAATTAGCTGCATCAATATGTGACAGCAGGTTAGTGTGTATGTGTAGCACTCTGCTTCCACTCCTGCTACAGCAGATGCACAGAGTGAAATATGACATTCTTTTGCTTACATAGCCGACAGTCAGGGGGCTTTGTGTCCATGGGCTTGCCCTATGTACATGTTTCACATCCAGACTAAATATATTATTACATTATTTTTCCCAATGTGTTTATGTTTTTGCCATGGTGTTGTTTCGGTATAAAGATATTTAGTTTTCTATCATTTCAGAGTCATCATTATAGTCTCACGACAACACTAATTGCAGCACTACATAAGCTGTCGCATGTAGCAGGAGTCCAGCTGGCCTGAAGAGAGTGAGTGAAATTGACATAAGAAGGGTGCCAGCTGTTAGACTGTTTCTATCGTATCATTTCCTAAGTTTTAACAGTACAGCCTATATAAACTAGCTATGGCCCAGTGTTTCTCATTGCAGTGTCTCACTTGTGAAAATGCTGAGCTTTTAATACTTCCCCTAAAACATGCAACAACTAACCTAAGCCTCTGCTGGCTGACTTGTGTGTGTGTTTATGTGTGTGAGGACACTGGACAGTGAGCAGACCCTGAATGTCTCAGTTCCCATCATAGAGTGGGCTTGATCAGTGCTCAGCCACCAAGGACAGTATAATGGCTTCCTGTCTCGCAGTCGCTGTGTCATCAGTTCCAGCAGGCAGATGGCCTGACAGCTTACTTTCGCTGACCAACCATCCATTGCTCTCTCTCTCTCTCTCTCTCTCTCTCTCTCTCTCTCTCTCTCTCTCTCTCTCTCTCTCTCTCTCTGTCTGTCTCTGTCTCTGTCTCTCTCTCTCCCTCTCTCTCTATCTCTCTCTCTCACACTCTCTATCTCTCTCTCTCACACTCTCTATCTCTCTCTCTCTCTCTCTCTGTTTCTCTCTCTGTGTTTCACCCCCAATTACACCCCTGTGTACTCTATACATCCATTAACCTACCAGGGTCCTTTTTGTTGTAATACTACAAGCAACATATATCTTTTGAGTTGTCTTCTGAACTTGGAAGCAGTGGTTTTGAGATCATCACAAATACTTTGTTCATCTCAGTTAGGAAAAATTATTCCACACATTTTTTTCCCCTGTGAGTTGGTGATGCATAAATGTGTATAAAGCAAAAAAAAAAGTTGACGTGAGATTATCCTATATGTAAGAATTTTCATTTAAAACATTCAAAATGTAACAGAATGTGAAGAATTGACAGTGCTGATGTTATATCACTGACATCTCTGTGTTGGGGGGAGGGGGAGGAGGGAAGAAAGACCTATAGGACGGATCTTCTTATGATAGGGGTGGACAACTTTCTGATGATTTGGTCCAATGTTTAGTGTTTAGTGTGTGGAGTATGAACTTGACAGGTGGCCATTTCCTACATATGGCACCTGTAAGCATGAAAACATGCATCTTCAGCTCCCCCTTGTGGTTTGAATTAGTTTTAATTTGGGGGTCACTGAGTTTTGTTGACCAGGTCCTAACCCCCTGAAATATAGACCTGGATATTGCAACACTGATGCTGCGGCCAATGTAAACTGCTGATGTTGAAGCTAAAATTTGTTGTCTCAAACACTATAAACTTTTTTACTGCATAGCACCATTCTCTCTGTTTGGTTAAACGGAGACTGTGAGTCACCCATATGTCACTGTTAATGCAAAATGATCAACTATCTGGTGTTGACTGTAGTTGTTATCAGTTTAGTGTCTCACATTAAACTACAGTCACTCCCTGCTGCCCATAATAAAAATAATACCTGTAGACTGTACAGAAATGTGTTGGAACACCATATAGTCACTTATTTGTGTGTATTAGTTAAATAAACACAGGAATAGGATTTAAAATAAATGTGAGGCCTATCATTAGTGTGAGTGTATAGTTTAACACAATAAGCAATAAACTACCAGCCAATGAAGGCTGACTGCACAGTACACTGCTCCCACCAACCTTAGTCAGCAGTACCATCTGAACTCATGTCAATGAAGGACTGTGAGGTACATCAAACAAAAAAGGTTTTGATTTTAAAAAATTGGAACCAAATCACAATTAAAATCACTGCTATACTGTCCTCTGTAGTCTTTTGTATTTTCTCAACATCTAACTTGATTTTGAATGGACTCTTTTCCTCTCTTTGTTTCTGTCAGCCTGGAAATGTTGTATTTGGGTGGAAACCTCATCTCAGCCATTCCTCCAGAAGTGGCCAACCTGCCCTACCTCAGCTACCTGGTCTTATGTGACAACCGCATCCAAAGTGTCCCCCCACAGCTCACTAGGTAATTGTAGCACACACCCACACTATATAACCAGTTTATACTGCTGTAAACTCTTTTCTCAGAGATAACATACACTACATTACACAATACATGGAGTTGACCGGCATTGATCACTTCATTTACCAAACATGACTAAGTGCTTCGTCATTTCACAGGCTTTACTCGCTGCGATCTCTAAGTCTCCACAACAACTTGCTCACTTACCTGCCAAGGGAGATCCTTAGCCTGGTGCACCTGCAAGAGCTCAGTCTGCGTGGGAACCCACTGGTTGTGCGCTTTGTCAAGGAGATGACCTACGACCCGCCCTCGCTGCTAGAGTTGTCAGGACGTACCATTAAGAGCAGAAATATTCCGTACTTTCCCCACGAACTGCCCTCAAACCTGCTGCGTTACCTGGACCTGGCCAGCAAGTGCCCCAACCCAAAGTGTGCTGGTAAGAGGGTTTACTTTTGCTTTCACTGATTAGTGTTGTGCCATCTTTTGATTTATGATTTTTTTTATATATATTCAGCTGTGACATTTTATTTAAATATGTGAAAACTTACTTTGTACTCTCGTCTTCTATCTGTCTGATTGCAAAGGATTAGGGTTGATGTATACATCTGCACAGAACGATACGAACGAAGTCACAGACCAGCCTTTGTTTTTGTTTTCACTCTCTTCTCCAGGTGTGTACTTCGATTCATGTGTGCGCCATATTAAATTTGTGGACTTCTGTGGAAAGTACCGGCTTCCCCTCATGCACTACTTGTGCTCCCCTGAGTGTACCTCTCCCTGCAGCTCTAACCCCCAAAGCGACGCAGAGTCGGAGGATGAGAGCAGCGTGCCTGCTGACCGCCTGCAGAGGGTGCTTCTGGGATAGTGTGACACAGAGAAGCCTCTGACCCTCTGGCCAAGCCCAGCATCATCAGTCTGTCACTGTTTCAATATGTCTGCAAAGATGGACTTGCTGTCAGACTTCACTACACATATATGGACAATCATGCATGCACACAATCTCAACAGATGTATGTGTATGTTTTTGCATACGGTTACTTATATGCACAGAATGTGATACAGTGGTCCTTTTCTACAGTGGCCAAACATTGAAAATAGGTTAAGTGGAATTCTTGAGTAGGAACTTTCTGTTCACTTTCACTAACAAAAGCAGACCTGCCAACTTGTGCACATTTTTGTAGAAGGCATGCATTTTGACATCAAAGTACGTTGGTACGAGTTGTTATTTTAAGGTACACAAAAAGAAGCCAGTGGGCTTTAGGATAAATGGATAAATGGTAGCCAAGCCAGTCGAGACATTATGCTGGCATGATGGTTTCTTCTCTTACCAGTACACTCTACCAATAAAGAAAAACAAAAAAAGACTAATGAAAGGTTACCTTGCACACTAGTTTTTAATGTCAGTCTTGCCACGTTGTGTGGACCTAGAAATAGCTGCAGGCCTCCCCAAATCAGTCAAGCCCATGTATTTATATTTCACCTGTCATGCTCTAAGATATGTTACTTGCTTGTGAGATCATAGAGACTGCAAACTCCTGATCTTTCTCAATGAAATGAGCAGTAGTTTCAGTAGTGCTTACAGCGTGCAGGTTGTTGCTAACTTCGGGGCTATATAACGTGTTGGTCTTTCAACTGCTGACACAAGGCGTTGTCAATAATGAACATTACCAGGATTCAGTGTAGGGTGTACAAAAGCCTGTAGTAAGTTTAGGGAACACTTAGCCCTCTCTAGCCTGTATTACCCACCACCCTTGGTTACACATACACATGAGAAGTAACGTGGCCAGCTTCTCGCTGAGGATACTTTTGAAGTGAGGAGAGGAAGAGTGGAAAAGTCACTGTGAGATACTGCGGGAGATAACTGAGGGCAGAGAGCGGTGTGTGTGCATGTGTTAGTACTGTTTAGGCTTTAACTTTGCCTAGTCTTAGAAAACCTAAAGGAAAAAACCCCATTGCAAATTAAGTACACAATAAGTAATGCATATAACTATGTACAATAATTCATTGGGCCAACAGCAGTGATTGGCATCTGATGTATGTAGGTTGCAGAAGTGGTACTCAAAAATTTAATCGGGGGTTGGCAGGTCTGCACAAGTAAAGGAAACCTCTTATTTCCCATGTAGCCATGCAAATCCATAGTGTGTCACTCATGACTCCATCAAGGTGTTGGTCTCATGGTTGAGCATAGGAGGGCAGTAAAAGTCTGTTAGGTGAAGGAGCAGCATGATTTTTCCCTTCTTCAGACAGCATACTTTATCTTTCATGTGTCACTTTATGCTTTATAGTAGCTACAGCACAACTTTCTGCATTTTCTGAAAGTTTGGATATGAACAATGTGTTGGGTTTATTTTCTGCTGGAAACGCACAGCCAGCTTTCATAAAAATGTCTCAGACTGAGTGAGAATTAAAGCTGCTGTGCAGTGGGAAAATATGTCAGCAGAAACTAATACTTTTAATCTACAGTACTCTAAACTGATAGAGACTGTGTGGGATGGCCTTATTTACACAGTCTGTGGTTCTACTGGGCAAAGGATTTGTGCAGTTGTCCCACATATTAAAAGTTCAAGGTGGCAGTCCGTTATCAGTGTTTTTGTCAACATTGTGCTCATTGCACACCAGTCTTGCAAAAGTTTGCCATGATGGCATGTTTGTTTCAAGTTAACCCAGAACATGGGTTATGAGAGTATGTGGAAGAATGCCAGGCCTACTCACAGGAAGTGGATGTGGGGCGGACCAGGGAAAACCATAGAAACAAAAGCTATTCTGAAAAACACTGTGGTAGCCTTCATGTTTTTGTTCAGGGAGGTTGAGGTTTTTTTCTGAGCATAAACATACAGATGTGTGTGAACAGAGTCCATAGACAGAAATGTAATCTGAATAGTTCTGAATTTAGTCTGTTTGAGACAGAAACTCCACTCCTCTTTTCTGAACTGAAATAGATAATGTTTCTGGTCCTGGTTATATCTCTGCTTAGTCTCTCTGCTTGGTGTGGAAAGCTGGGACATTTTATTGTCTCCCAGTTGGACTAATGGACAGTTTGTGTCCATTAGTGAGGAGGAGGAACTCTGCCTGGCTTCACATTAGACCTTAATGTTTAGAAAACAGAGGAATGCCTTATGTTACAGTAGCACCTATACTAGAGCCTTTGCTAAGTGCCTTACTAATGGTTATTTTTAACACAGTGAAAGAGTATGAAGAAATGTGATATATGCACCCTGAAATGTGACAAAATTAACTAGAAGTCTTTTTAAAGTGATTTTGCATTTTTTTTAGCTTAACCACAGTAAAAAAGTAAATCACTTTTTTTAACAAAATAACTGCTTTTATACAAATCCTTTTTCAAATGTAAAACATTACATATTTAAATGACATGCAGAATAGATGGCACTTAAACTGAATATATAATTAATTGTATGTACTTTTACCCCATTCAGAAGATGTAAGTAGACTGTACAGTATATAATAACAATAATAAAGACTGATTGTAATATCTTGGATGTGTGTATGAGTCATGATCTTGTGTGATTTAGATAAAGCCAAGTGTGTCTATGTAGGATTGAATACAGTAGTAAACACTTTATACTGTTTTATTGTTTTAAACTCACATCATATTTGAAATTTTGATGCCAGTTGCTAAAAGGAAAGACAGTTATACAATGTGGTTTTGTTTCAGTAGTTAAAAGATGCACAACAACCATTGGAGAGTTTTAAGTGTGTGTGTTTTTGTGTGTGTGTTTACATGAACCAATCCAACCAATTTTGTAGTTTGAATGTGTCCAGGTTTCATTAGCATATGAGGGTGAGTTCATTCTGGAGACTGAATACTGAGAGACCTTTTCTGTAACCCAGAACCAAGAGATGCCAGGGTGAGTGCATTCTGCCTCGCACAATCTACTAATCCTTTAACATCACCTGCCAAGAGCCACTAACTACTTTTTCCCTCTTCTTTTCACAGTTTCTATTCCTCAGCGACTCATTCAATTTCTTTTTTTTTCTTTTTCATTTTGTTTTTTGCCTTAGTGTTTCTTTCTTTCAGCCTGGCTGGCAAGAGCGAGCCTTTGAGTTTCACATATTTTGTTTGTTTTGAATGCTCACAGCTGGGTGCCTGTGTTTTCACAGTGTGTTTCTTCTCTCTTCATTTTCACCCTCTCTCAAGCACGTGTGCAGACAGGACCCTTAGACCAGCAGCAGGCACCCAGGGAACATGGTGTGGAGTTGTGTTACATGTAAGGTTTGTGAACACACACATGCACATGTAGGGCCTTCGTATGTTAACACTAGAGGATGCAACCTGAGACTCAACTCTGATGCGCTAGAAGCACTGAGTTGAGACTGCTGGAAGAGGAGAGCAAGACTTGTCCCCAGCAATTAGGAGTCATATATATGTAGGCCCTGAGGGTCAAAACATAGCATTTCACAACATGGAAACGGTAAGGATGACAATTTAGTACCCAGAGGACTGTTGCACAAAAGCAGAATTAAGAAAGCAAGGATAACTGAAAAAGCAAGGCTTGACCAAGTCTCATTAGTTAGGCTTACTGTCATGTCGTTTTTATGAAGACTGCGGTTCATAATGTGGTCAGAGGTTTGATGAATATTAGGCTATTGCAGGTTTTTAGATAATTAGAAATGGCTGATGACACAAAGGTGGATTCAATGAAGTCAGTGAGTGTAATACATCAAGTCCCATTCATGTGTCTTTCTTCACCGCGGCGTGCCCTTGTGTGGATGTCAACGTGTTAGATGAAGAAGCTACTGACAGGCAGGAGCTTTCTGTGCAGACTGCTTGGTCCCAAAGTTCAGCACCGTGCAGCACGGAGCCCTCACCATCCCACACATGTTCTGCATTTCCTCACAAGAGGCATGCTCTTATATTCAGTTAGAGATGCTGAACATCTGAATAAATGCACTGTTCTGTTTATAGCTCTATCAGATTTGGTAGGCTGTTGAAATCACCTGCTCACATGTTCAACACCTTCCATGGCCACACCCTCTGAGTAATTCATTCATTCAGAGATAGATAGAGAGAGAGATATGTGAATATGGTTAGTCTTGCATTGTAGATAAATGTTTGTAATTAGTCTTTATGATACATTTCCTGAGTTAAACCTGAACTGCCACTGCCCACTTCTAAGGCAAAGTGTACAACTGTTCATTTGTGAGAATGAAAGTAACTCCTTGAATTGTAATTCTATGACAGTTTCAGTGGAGCAGTGGTTAGTAATATATTTGGAATACTTACAAATTCAGTCGGTCAGTTATTGTCTGTCAGGCTTTTTCTTTCAGTTTAATTACATCAGACTTATTTCTCTTTTAACACATATGTTTCACCTCCTCATTAGTTTATTGGAAGCTGTTGCTCACCTGGTAAGAAGTGTACAGCTCACATTTTTTTCCATGTCTGCATCAGTAAATCTGTGATCGATCAGTGGTCTATGTAACTAAGCCGTGAACGCGCACTTATCTGAATTACTTAGACCTGGCTTGACATAGTCGCATATCTCCATCCTGGTTTGGCAAAAGTGCAACGAATTAAGCCAGGATGCACTGATGAGGGCCTGAACTCCACCATCTGCAACTGAACGCTGGACTTCCTGACCAACTGCCCTGAGACTGTCATGCTGGGAAAACATCCTCCACTATCTCCATCAACACTGGTGTGCCCCAAGGATCTGTGCTGAGCCCCCTCCTGTTCAACCTCTTCACCCACGACTGTCAGCCAGTCCATGCAACAAACACCTTCACAAAGTTTGCGGATGACACGACAGCCGTGGGGCTGATCTCCAACGAGGATGAGTTGACCTACAGGTGTGAGATCCAGAACCTCACAGCCTAGTGTTCCACCAACAATTGCATCCTGAACAACAACAAAACCAAGGAGATTGTGGTGGACTTCAGGAGGTCCAGAATGACAGCGCCTGCTCCTGTCACCATCAACAGAGTAGCGTTGGAGAGGACCCCAGTTTCAAATTTCTGGGGGTACACATCAATGAGGACCTCTCCTGGACCACACACTCCTCCTACATCGCCGGAAAGGCACAACAACGCCTGTTTTTCCTGAGGATGCTGAGGATGCTTAGGAAGGCTGGCCTGCCACAGAACCTCCTCAGGAACTTCTACTGGTGCTCAGTGGAAAGCATCCTGATGTACTGCGTCACAATGTGGTATGCAGGATGCAACCAGAAAGAGCAGCGGGTGCTCCAGAGGGTCATCAAGGCAGCACAGAGAATCACAGGGACTGAGCTACCAACCATCAATGACATCTTCGAGACCCGCTGCAGGAGCAGAGCTACTGCCATCATCCATGTTGTTGTATTTTGACCCTCAGGGCCACCGTACAAATAGGCTTCAGTTGAGGTTACACTGAAAGTTATAGAAAATAGCTTTTCAATTTGAGCCTTAGAGACCTGGAAACCTCTTACATTAAGCTTGGGCTCAAAAAAGGAAGATGCTCTCTCTGTTTTCTCCAACTATAACTCTGAAAGGTAAATATGTATCTAATGTATGTAGCCATTGTTCCCATAATTATGTTTTATTGTCCCCATTATATTTAAGAATTCACTCTTCTTTCTGAATGTCTTTTTGGTTACTGAATTTCATGGGGTGCCATGCTTGATACTTACAGTAACTGTGAACAATACAGTATTGCAGGTGATCAGTGCATCAAAGCACAAAATGCTTTGACATAAGTGGGTTTTGATTCTCTAAGCCTCTTATCGCCCTCAGTCAGAAGCATATCAGCTCGTGCTGTAGCCAGTGTGCATTAACATGTGCACCAGACCTCACACATGACAAGTTTCACATTTACAATTGCACACTCAGTTGAGCCTTTACACATGACAGCCACGCACTGCAGACACCCTTACAACACTCAGACAAAGTTAATCCTACAAGGAGAGAGTCTGGTTGGAGCCCATAGGAGAAACTTAGTGGTGGTAGAGTTGTTTTGATTGCTATGGTGAATAACTTTTAAACTTCCCCATTTACTGTTATTAAGTCTGTTCCATTCATTCTTGGCCCTTAACTATTTGCAGCTGACATTGTAAATGTAAGAAAATGTCCCACCAGCTGTTGAGATCATGAAATGAAACCATGTAATGTGTGCATGTAATAATATCATACTGTTAATTTAATGCGTGATTGTGAAAGTGAAAGTGTCACATCCTTTATGAGTGAACTCCTTAATGTCCACATAGCCTACTAGTTTTTACATACAGATATACAGATATACCAAGCACTCATACACCCCCCACTCCCGCTCCCTTACAAATGGACTCACATATGTACCACACAAGTTTCTTTTTTTAATTTTTCAAGCTACTGTTGAAATCTCTGAGGGAAAAAAAGTTATTTAAGAGTTATTTATTTATTTTTTTAATGTTTTGGTCAAACTATTGAAAGCCCCTAAAACAAGTTAATAAGAGGTCCTTAAGATTAGATTTATTTTATTTTATTTTTTGTATAACTACTATTGAAATCAAGATAATAGCCCTTCATTTAACCCTTACATACTATTCATACACTCTTGCAGTCTGTTATGGATCAGTTTTCACCTGGTCTAAGAATCCCCTCAAAAAAAGTGTCTACACCAAATTTTTAAACCACATAGTTTAAAATGTATCAATAGCCAATCTGACTGATCAATAAATGGGTGATTACGCATTGATTAATGTTTCAGAGAGCAGGGAGAGTGTATTTTTTAGGTTTTACACCACTTATTTTTGGAGAAAAAAAATATATCACACAACTTGACCTGTAACTTTGTAGCACCTATACAAAAGTGCATTTTGTGCATTTTGTGCCACTTTCAGAGTAAAAGACATTTGTGGTGTTTTTACAGCTGTCAAATGTCAAAACGGGTCAAATTTGACCTGAACAGTATGTAAGGGTTAAGATGTTTTTATTTGTCTGTTAATTTTTTGTTAAACTGCTGTTAACAATAAACACACTCAAGTCATAATTAAACCTTTGGAGAGCACAAATATTCACTGTCACATTATAAGGAGAAAGTACTTCTATCATGACCTCAAAGGAAATATTTTAAATACATATATTACTAATTATTGTTATGTTTAATAAAATGTTATGCCACACTGCATATTACCTAATTTCTACAGTATCAACCAAAAGTTTGGACACACATTCCCATTCGCTTCAGTAAGAAACATATTGCGTACTCAATTACTACACTGAAAAATAATGTGAGCAAATAGGTCTGATATTTTTCCTCCACAGTCATCATAATCACTGCCTTCAGTAGAAACGCCATGGCAGGAACCTGCTGGGGAGCTTTGATCCAGCGCTGTTAATCCAGGTCCATGGCAACATGGCAGGAGGAACCACAGCATTCTAGAGAGGGATTTATCTCTGGGTATGTTAGTGGGCAAACCTGGGCATGTCATAGGGGAGCGTCCAGGCTGTAGCAAAGACACTGCTGGGTTGACGGGGTTGATGATGCTTCACACACAGAACAATGCATTTCCACCCACACACTCTCAAACACTGCAGAACGGTGGGACTTGCTGACACGGTGGTCAGGTGTTGAATCACAGCTGCAGATGCTTCCATGTCAGGAAATGGTGGCTCTGCCTGTCAGGAGTGGTGAAACAGGAAACGGTGTGTCACTGGTTTAAAAGCTTTGCTTGTTATTTATTTTGATAGGTGGTCTTCCAGCTGATAATATTTGGATAATCAGAAAAATATACCAACTGTTAGTGACGCCTGTGTTTGGTAATTGTAACAGCTTAATGATGAGAGTTGATCAGTAGTAACCTGAGGAGAACGATGCGTGTCCTGTTTCATTCCTCCAGGCCAGCTTCTCATCTTTGACTCCTGCTTTTTCAGTCACCATCCAGTGTCTCCAGATGAAATATTCAAGCTCCCAGTAATCTGAGCACTGGTGCAGCCCACCTGTCTTGAACCTGATCTTCAGTGGAAACCTAATCACGACTGCCACGCTTTTCGTGTAACAGAGCTGGCAATGCTGTTTCAGTCCCTCAGTGTTTTGCTAACATAGTGTCATGTGATATGAACGCTTGAGTTTACAGGCTCTTCTCCTGTGTTCTGCTATCATTCACCATTTCTGTGACTCACAATTTTTCATCTTTGATATGTTGACAGTTGATTATCTCAGCATTAGTTTTTAGTGGATGTTTACCTCATTGCATTAGTCAGAGTTTCCATTGACAGAGGGGCCTATCATAGAGAATAGAAGGTCATTATTGTCAGGCTTTTTGAACATCTGAATGTCTTTTCTGAGATGATTGAAGTTAGTGTCAGTAATTTCATGTCCAGTCTTGATGTTGCTGAGCAATGCCATACTTTGTTTCTTAGCTACCGTCACTCACTTTTACCTGAATGTGTGTGCAAATAAACCACATCCTGAGACACTACAGTACAGATCCAAATAAACACAAGGGTTTACCTGATGGCATAAATGCTTTGTTTAAATCTGCAAGTGGATTCTTTATACAACAATTCTCGTCTTTTACAGTAAAATCTTGCATAATACAAATGTAGCTGATTCTGTTTTGAAAAGTGTTATTGCATTCTACACCATTCATTGTAACACTAGACCAGGGATTTATGTACAATGAAGTCAGTCCATTTTGATATTTGATATAAGTTTATGTAGCTTATGCTTAAGTTTGTGCCTGTGTTTGAACATGAGATTTGTTTCTATGTCTTTGTGGTTTTTATTTGTGTTTAAGCCCAGAGAGAAGCTGTGGCAGAGACAGTGAACATATTACTGAGCAAATTCAGGAGAAATAAAAGTGTATGTGTGTATGAATGAAAGGGATGGGGTGGTTAACAGGATCAGTCAATATCTACATATTCTTCTCTTCAAAATAATGTCTATGTGTTTGTGTTTCCCCTCTTACATCTGTCAGCTGTGGTGACACACCCTCACCAGGAATGACCCTGCATGTAGGTTCACACTGTAAATCTCTGTGACGTCTTAATAACACCTTTATGCTCCTTATGGCCGCCGGAACAAATGCAGAAATGTTTCTGCTGGCTCACTGCACGCAGAGAGAAACTGTCTTTTAATCCTTGATTTCTCCCAGGCTGCTGCAGAAATATGTTTCCAGTAACCTACCTCAAAATAGAGATGATGCGTGTTTCTCTTTCCATTAGAACAAGTGCTGTTATTCAGCGTATTTATTTGCATTGTGGACACAGAATGTGCCGTCCTGTCCCATATGCCACCCAGTCCCCTGAGGCCCCTGCAACATGCTGCACCCACACTGTCACAACCCTAACTTCTGCTTCACATGGGTCCCATCACACTCTTAAACCAATTTGGTGGGAAACTGTAGCTGGAAAGCTTACGAAAGGGAGAGAGAAAGAGGACACACACACACACACACACACACACACACACACACGTACACACACACACACCTCCCTCCCCTGACACACACGCCTCCCTCCCTCCACGTTCAAATGAGAACTCAGCAGTCTGCTAAACTTTTCCTGAGTGACAGGACCTGTGGACACTTTGACGAACAGATCAAGGCATGTGGATTAATTCCAAGTGTGTAGCGATGGCACCTGTGGAGCAATGTTAGACACCACATCATCTATTCATCTATTTTCCATTTTCATCAAAACTTTTCTGAATCTTGCGCGATGGTGCCGGGAGCTGGAGGCATCGGGATCCTCCATGCGCTTTGGAAACCGAGGTTTGCTTTTTTTCTTCTTCTTCTGATTTGGTTTATTCTCTTTGTTCCTTTATTGGTTTACGTGTTCTTTTTTTCTGAAACGGTGTGATCCATAACTTTGATATTTTATAGTGCAGCTGCATTGATGCAGCTGTGAGTGAGCGCATGTTGGAATCGCTTTAATCAACCGCTGCTGATGGAGACAAACCGAGAAAGATGTAAAAATGTCAAAGTATTTTATGCTCCATGAATGCTTAAGTCTAAAGTGTGTAGTTTGACTTTTTCTTATAATAGTCCTAATTTACATTTGATTATCATTAGTGAACTAATAATTTGTAATATTTTATCTAGAAAAAACATGAAATGAGGAGCGTCTCCTTATGCGCTTTGCTTGAACTAGTCAAATGGCAGCGGTGTTACTCTTGCAGATCACAACTATCTTTTGATTAAATTAATGGGTGATTTATTTATGGCACCAGCCAGTAAAATGCAGTATGTGCCCAGAAATTATCCTAGTAATTGCATTCTAACTCAGCTTAAAGAATACATTTATAAACGGATTACCGGCTGAGGAGGAATGTTTCAATATTGGCTTCTGAACCGGGCTTTACATCTTGCTGCGCCCATGGTTACACCACTCTAATCTCCAAAGCGAAAGAGAGGGGTTTAATGCTAAATGGCAAGCGTGAAAACTCAGTTCAGCCTATATGAGCCCAAAATCCTGTTAGAAATGTTACAATACTCCTGATAGTTCAATAAATTAAAACAAAATTAGGCTTAAAGAAAGGCATATGGGGAAGTGAGCAACAGAAAGTTAAACATCACAGGTTAGGCTTGGCCTACATTTACTGTAAGTAAGACATCCCAGGCCACAGGTAGCTCAGGTATTACTTGTGGTTTAGCCTCAGGACTTAAAAAGACACACTTATGACTATTCTGAACTGTCAAAACATGTCCTTAAAACTTAACTCAGTCTGGGGACTGGCCCTGTTCTTGCAGCTTGCACAGTGACCCTCACTGCTGGATGTTGGTTGACCTTTGTTGACCTCAGCAGGGTGGCGGGTTTTCTGCTAGTCCTAAACCTATGTAGCCAGGAGTTTTGAAAAACTGACGGAAATGCCTCTCTCTGCCGGCTTTTCCTGCGGGAAGCAGCAGAACTGTGATCTAAACTTGGAAAGTGACGACAGGACATGAACAGGAACTCCAGACATTTCCCAGATATACTGGCTCAGAGGGCTTCATTGTTCTGTTGACACCATTATTTTTTGGAAATAGGTCACTTTGGGCTTAATTTACACCTTTAAAACCTTTCAAATTGAATAGCTTTATCTCTAAACTTATTGTATATTTTCTCTCCAAGGAACCATTCCAGTAATTTTTTTAATACAAAGCCTTTTTTGGTCGAACCATAATCCAACTATCCCTGAGCCCCTCAGGTATTGTAGTCATTGTACAGACAATGATGAGACATGCGATGCCTAATATTACACTGTTCACATAAACACTCACCTGTCTACAAAATTGTATTGATACAAGCAGACTTGCATCGTCTAAGCAACATGTAGCTGAGTCACTGCAGCGTTTTCTGTGACCAGACTCTCAGTCTGAACTAGTTACAACTCAAAGTATCAGGCGATACCATGGTGCATAATTAAATCTGTAACATGTCAGTGCAGCATGGGTAGCCTCATAAAAATGCCTGTGGCAAGAGTGACAAACTGTTGTTTGGTGATACTTTCCAAAGTTTATATCTTCTGTCTAGGATGCCTTAAATATAACCAGGCTGACTGCAGATTATGTGGTCCACAGTGAAGCTGAAATGATAGCTTTAGTAGAGTGTATCACTATTGAAACATTTTCTCTCATCTTGTACTGTCTTTCGCCTATTGCACAGATGTGTGTGTAGAGTGTGATCCTGTGTTGGCACCTCTAATTATGTCATGGTAGTGGCTGTTAAGGAAACAGGACAAGTTCTCAAAAATTATTATTATTTGGGCATTTTTGTTTTAATCTTAATTTCATTATAACAGAGTCTGTTTTTATTTGTGCTACTGGTAAAAGGGTTTTTTCCTTTTGGTCAGTGGATTTCAAAATTAAACCGATGCTCTCATCAGTTGTGAGAGCACCACACAGTGGTGGATACAAGTCTTACAGCTATTTAGTGAATTTCAGACCAGAAGATGCTGAACTTAACTCAAAAGATGCTACCCTGGGCTGCACTGCCTTGTGAGTTCAGTGTGTGATCAAAATATTGAAGTATAAAGGTACAGTGGAAATGTTAAGACTAAACTGAGAATAAAGGATTCAAGTGCATTTGAATGGCTGTAGGTTATTTTCTTTATTCAAATGACATCATATCTGGACTCCATAAACATTGGTGGGAGAGAGGCAGGTTTTGGCCAAACTGTCCACCATCATAGACAACACCTCCCACCCTCTGCATCAGACTGTGAGGCTCCTTCGCAGGTCCTTCATTCCCACTGCTGTCAGACTGTACAATGCTGCACTATAATTTGCACTTTAAGGTCCTTTTTTTAAAATTTTAATTTAGATGTTATTGTTGTGTTATACATATGTTTTTTAGCTGCTGTAGCGGTGAATTTTTCCCACTGTGGGATCAATAAAAGTTTACCTTATCTTATCTCATTTGCTCCTCAGGATGTGTGTGTGAAAGTGGACAGACCGGGGTCAATCATGGAGCCTGAGCAGAACTGCAGCTCACAGTGTGATTCCCCACTCTGCTTCATCCACTCGGGAGTCAACAGGCAGGAGGGCATCAACATCCTGCAAAGACTATGCAGTCTCAGCATGGTAATCACATACATGCAAGCACTTGCATACTGAAATCCAACAATAGCATGAACAGAAATATAGTCTTCCTATATATAATGTGAATGCTGCTGATCTGTCACACACACAGTGCTGACATATATACAGGCTCATGCTTGCACACATGTCAGCAGATTAAGCTTAATGACATACACCATGACTGACCAACAGAATATTTTTGGCAACTTTAAAAGGTTGAAGGGTGAACGTATAGCTTACATATGGCCATACTTCACATACTTGAATGTGTAGTCTATTATTATATGCTTGTAAAAAAAAAAAAAAAAAAAGATTCATTCAAAATTATTTTTTAAATTGATGACACAAAACTACATCCCATGCAATATAATTAAAGTTTTAAAATCACTTTATTTTATTTATTGATTTTATACTTTTTAACTTAGTTAAAAGTTATTGGTAAAAGTGTTTGTCTGCCTGTCCTCAGTGCTTGGTTAATTTGGAGTCATGGCCTTAAACTTCAGGAATTTCTGTCTTACATCACCAAAAGCATCAACCCAAACAAAATATATCTAAGGAGAACACACTAGAAAGGTGTTATTTACCGCTTGAGAAGTCAGATCAGGAAGGGTAATAGGAATGGACTCGAGAAGCTATGTTTAGTATCATCACTGCCACCTGTCCCTTTAAGAGAAGAGTGAGAAGAGCCCAGCAACATGAGGCGGGCACAAGAAAGTCTAATATGACTTTCTAAATAGAAACAAAAGTAGTACAGGCAGTGCATGAGGGAACACCCACGCTGTCTTTCAGACTCATTTTGGCTCCACAACTACTTAAAGAAGTGAGGTGAGTTGTTGCTTTAACTTCCTTCATGACATTGATATATGCATGCAGTGCTCTCAGAGTACAGATACCATCTTCCCTCAAGGGGAAGGGAACAGTGAGCTGAGCTGTGTTTGCTTTGTTATTGTAATTGTTGATCTCACATGATTTGTGTTTTAATGTTCACTTTTATGTTATTTTATTGTAATATCTTAACAATCTTCCTTCATTATTGCATGTTAAAATCAGTCAGCTGATAAGAAAACCATTCAATTCAAATGAACTATCCTTTGATGAAATGTGACACCATGCATTTGTTACTATTCATGGACATAGACAGCCCACTAGGCACAACTGTTTCTAAGCCTAATAGTGTAGTGGAGAGAAAAAATACAAGGACTGGAGCCAACTTATTCAATAAAAACCCACCTGCTTTTCTTTCTGGATGTGTTCCCAGATATGGCTACTGCTGGCAGTGTGCTGTCTGAGGAGCAGCTTCTTTGCCCCATATGTCTGGATTTGTTCAACCAACCGGTCTCCACTCCTTGTGGGCACAACTTCTGCAGGGATTGTATACAAGGTTATTGGCAGTGTGCTAATCTGTCGCAGTGCCCCATGTGCAAGGAAAGGTTCTACAGGAGGCCTGAACTTAAAGTTAACACCTTCATATCAGAGTTGGCTTCTCAGTTCAAGAAGTCAGTGGAAAAGACAGATGAAACTGAAACCAGTACTGTGGGCAAATTCTCAGGCCATAAAGGAGACGTTTCATGTGATGTGTGCATTGGGAAAAGGGTCAAAGCCCTTAAGTCCTGCCTGGACTGTCTGGCCTCATTCTGTGAGACGCACCTGGAGCCCCATCATGTTCTAGGCACCTTCAAGAAGCACCATCTGGTCAACCCCATGATGAACATGCAAGACAGAGTGTGTCAGAAGCATGACAAACTCCTGGACAGGTTCTGTAACACT
This sequence comes from Scomber japonicus, assembly GCF_027409825.1. Taxonomy (NCBI): domain Eukaryota; kingdom Metazoa; phylum Chordata; class Actinopteri; order Scombriformes; family Scombridae; genus Scomber; species Scomber japonicus. The sequence goes on from NC_070588.1 coordinate 19,825,071, forward strand.
GACCAGGTTTATGTGTGTCAGATCTGCATTAAGAAAGACCACAAGGCTCATCACACTGTTTCTATCGAGGGTGAAAGCAGATACAAGAGAGCTCAAATTGAAAGGATACATGCAGAGGTGGAAAAAATGATCCATGACCGACTGCAGAAAATCAGTGAAATCAAACAAACCATACAGCTCAGCAGGGGGAACACTGAAATAGAGATTGAGGAGAGTTTACAGGTCTTTGCCAAACTGCTTCAATCCATTCAAAGAGGCCAAACTGAGGTGGTGGAGGGGATTGGTGCAAAGCAGAGGCAAGTTGAAAGCAGGGCCAGTGGGCTCATGGTGGAACTGGAGCAGGAGGTTGATGAGCTGAGGTGTAGAAGCACTGAGCTAGAGCAGCTCTCACGCACCGAAGATGACTTATATCTCCTCCAGAGCTTTCCAGCTTTCTCCACACTGACAGCCACTAAAGACTGGTCTGATGTCAGCGTAGAAAGTGCTGTTTATGTGGGCACCGTGAGGAGAGCAGTCAGGAGAGTAGCATGTCAGCTGGAGGAGACAGTAAAGGCTGAGGTGACAAGGCTGTGTGAGACAGATTTTCAGAGGGCTCGGCAGTATGCTGTGGATGTGACGCTGGACCCCGATACAGCTCATCCCAAACTGGTCCTATCAGAAGACAAAAAACAGGTCCATCATGGCAATATAGCGTTGAGCTTATCCAACAACCCAGAGAGGTTTTACCCCGGTATTAGTGTTTTGGGAAAGGAGGGTTTTTCCTCTGGCAGGTTCTACTATGAGGTCCAGGTGAAAGGGAAGACTGAGTGGGACATTGGAGTTGGACTTGAATCTGCCAACAGAAAAGGAGGGAACATACTAAAACCTGAAGGAGGCTACTGGAGCTTGGGGCTTAGAAAGGACAAGACCTACTGGGTCCTCAGCAGCACTCCTATATGTGTGCCACTGGTTGAGATACCCCAGAGAGTCGGGGTGTATGTGGATCTAGAGTCGGGGCAGGTTTCTTTCTACAATGTGGACACTGCTTCTCATATCTACTCATTCACCGGATACTCATTCAGTGAAAGACTTTTTCCCTACTTTAGCCCCCGACGTAATCATGGTGGTGTCAACTCAGCCCCTCTCATCATCTTGCCTGTCAACATCTAAACATTTTTTTTCATCTCTTCCATTTTGAATGCTTTCAGTTATTTTATGTTCTTCTTTTTCAGATGAAGTCAGCAAAATTTGATGTTTTTGCTCCGTTTGTTTTAATAAAATGTTGCTTACTCAGACAAATCCTGTGTTCTTCTTTTGTATTTTATGTTTATTGCTCACACAAGTCAGGATTTAGAATACACACAAAATAATGAACAAATCATGCATATGTAAACAAGCTACAGCTCTAATATTGTAGATGCAATTTCAAGAGGTTTGCATGTGCATATGTGTGCAGATGGCTGTGGAGCTCCCAAGGCGTTCCCTCTCCCCAGTGCTAAGTGCTGTGGTGTGGACACTACTCTCCTGTGGCATCCTGCTGGCCTTCTGCTTTCTCCTCTTCACACTGCGATTTAAAAACAACAGGTTAGGTCCAAAGTGATTTATACATATAAACACACAGAGACAAGCACAGAAATGTATTGATTCATTGTCTGTATGTATGCATGTGTGGTATTATCAGGATCGTAAAGATGTCCAGTCCCAACCTGAATGTCCTGACTCTCTTTGGGAGTGTCCTGACCTACAGCAGTGGCTTCCTATTTGCAATTGACGAACGAACACACCCACAAGGTGCAGCATCTACAGCTGTACTCCAAGTAAGCACATCAGTCCACCTCAATACTCCATTATACTTTTGGATAAATCAGTGTTGGATAATACTATTGTGCTTTTCTCTACTACAGGCTCGGGTGTGGACTCTTTGTCTCGGCAGTACCTTGGTGTTTGGCCCTATTTTGGGGAAGACATGGCGACTGTACAGAGTGTTTACCCAGCGAGTTCCTGACAAGAGAGTGGTAGGCATGCTCCTCCGCTTTCATGGCTGTTTCCAGCTTCTACAATCTTGTATTATGTTTATTTTATGTTATCCAGGATTCATTAGGTGCACCCTTCTTGGGTTTTCGGGAGGTGTATTGATGTGTAGGTATCACTCTGAAAAGAGACCTACTGGTATCTGACTAGATTCGATTGGATTCCATGGTTGAAACTGCTGTATGGATGAAATGAGTCAATATGACAGGGATGTGATTGGCAATTTTACTTTGTGTCTCAGATCATCCGAGACATCCAGCTGATGGGCATGGTGGCTCTTTTGATTGTGGTGGACTTGCTGATTCTCACTGCCTGGAACCTCACAGACCCCACCAGGTGTTCACGATCTGTCAGTGCTTTCATCAAGGTATAATTTCATTCTGATTTTGCATTGCTAACAAATAGTCTTTCTTCTGAATGTTTAAATTTCAACCTCAAAATGTAATGTGATTTATTATGTAATGCAATAAACATGTTAGTGACATAGACAAATATAATTGGATTTGATTGTGTATGTTTTTTCCTTGATCTAGGTCATAGAAAAAGATGTTTCCTACTCATTGTCCCAGCTGGACTCCTGCTCATCTGTATACTGGGATCTATGGGTTATTATTATAGCTGTTCAAAAGGTGATTAATCTCTGTTCCATTTAAATTCAATTATTTGAATAGGAAGTCAGGTAGGAAGTCAGCTTGAATAGGATTTTGATTTTCACTTCCTTCATTGTTATGATGACAGTATTAATTTACTTACATCAGTAATGTTGATGCAAATTACTTTGTTCCAATGTATAGATAACAAACCTGAGAGTCCCTGTGGGGAAAGTGGAGTTACTTCATATCATATAATAGATTGTATTATTACAGGACCTTTCCAGTGAGAATTCAACGTTGTCCCTTATCTTAACTTTGTCTCTGCACCTGTCTTTAGGGTTGTCTTCTTCTCTATGGGACATACCTGGCTGGGCTAACCAGCAACGTCAGCCATCCTCCAGTCAACCAGTCTCCCACCATAATAACAGCTGTCAGTTTGGTCACCCTCTCCTCGGCTGTGGCCGTCCCTGTGTCCATCTTCCTTCAGTCTTGGCCCAACCTGGTCTACAGCATTGTGGCTGGATCCATTTTAATCTGCACACTGGCTACCAACTGCATGCTGTTTGTGCCTCAGGTAATGAAAACACCTTAAGATTAATCAAAGTCTTGACAAACAAGACAAAAAAACATATCTATTTTCTCTCAAAAGCCTCTATTGCAAGTTTTGGGGGAATGTGCAGAATGCTGGTGATGACAATGCTTTTGCAGTATATCTAAGGCAGAACCCAGCAGGGAGGGGGATTTTATTGTTTAGGATATCTAATATAACTATATAATGTCTACTATGTAACTATCCAGTCATAGAATGCTATGTTTGGAAACAATCATAGTCAGTCAATCAGACAGACAGAAACATAGACATTGACACATGTATGAGACAGACAGATGAATGGCAAATGCTTGTGTCATTTTCTCTTTTTGTTTTGACAAAACAAGTCAATTCTGTGAGTGACTGTGGTGCCCACACCTCCCTTTTCCATATGCGTGCCAGTTTGCCATGTCTATCAGTGGAGTGTGACTCACACAGCAAGTGTTTATGAGTCAAATCTACGTAGGCTGTTGCAAACAGGTTTATGACTGTCTGGCAGTGGGTTTATGTTACAGTAAAGGAATGCCTCTCAAGGAAAGAAAGGAAATATTTTAATGGTGAGCAATACGCTCAAACACACCTGGTCAAAAGATCTCATGTCAAATCATCCTGGGAAAATGTATGATGTGTGTGTGTATTGTCTCTATAGCTGAAAGTTACAGTATCATATACATGTTCACTCCTCACAATGACCAACATGCAGCTGACCCAGTGGCAGCAGTTTGAAGAAGATCAGAACAACCCAAATCAGATGGCCAAGTATTTCAGCAGCCCCAGCAAGAGCCAGGCCTCTGTGTACAGCCAAGATGAGATCTACTACCTGCTGGGGGAGAACAACTCCATGAAAAAACTCCTTAATGAGGTACTGAATCACTCTTTTAGGATTATATCAGCCATTCAACACGAAAATAAAAAATATATAGTTCTTAAGAACCTAGATCTTTCTCATTGTTTCATGCTACAGGTATATTTTTGTTTTAATTTAGTGTCACTGATCCAAGTCACGGCTCTCCTTAACATTATTCTTGGTTTAAAAAAACAAAAAAACAAAAACAAACATCTTCTGATAATACTGATTTTAAGATACAATTAATATCATCTGACTTAAAATTGCCTTTTCAATCAAAGTCAGCAGAGGGAAATGGTTGTAATAATCTCTCCTTTTTGTCAGCTGAGACATGCAGTTAACCATCACATTGCAAATAGCTTTCACTGGAAATTGACTGAGAAGAATGTAAGTTAGATGGAGTAAAAAATAACTTGACCGCACTAGAGCTTGACGGCACCGTCTGTGTTGATTTAAAAACCATCCAAAGGCAGTAGATTTTTTTTTTAACTTACATTTTTCTAAAAAGAAAAAATACTTTCTTTTTCAACTTGTGTTTCTTGTTATAACTCACAGAAGAACGCAGTGATCGACAGTCTACAAGAGCAGGTGAACAACGCCAAAGATAAACTTCTGCGTCTCATGTCAGCCAGCCAGCCAGCCACAGATCAGGATATGGACTCCTCTGCCACAAACCTTAACTCCTCCTCTACCCAGACCACAGAGCTACAGTCTGAGAGCCCATCTTCTTCTCTACCTCAGAAAGATGCAAAATCCAGAATCTCACCCCCCCATCTCTCCCCTCGCCTCTTTGCTGTGGCTGTGTCATCATCGTCTAATGCTCTACCGTCTTCTGCTCCTGCTCCGAGCTCCACCGCCTCCACTGCTGCCTCATCTCCTCTTCCTGATGCAGGTGAAAATCACAGGACTTCCTCTGCTGAGTCTAAAAGAGTAGAGGATTTCAAAAAACCTGCGTCCCTCCAGTCCCCTGGCTTACTCAGGACAGCAGAGGAAACCGCTGATTTTGTTACTCCCTTACAATCCTTCAGCAATTACAGCAGCCTAACATCCCCGCTGGGAACCAATGCCAGGCTGGCTGGTTTTGTCAGCAGCGAGCAGTTGCAGGAGATTCTCCAAGAACTGAATGTAGACACAATCATTGAAACTGCACTCAAAGCTCCCAGTCAGACAGCCAGGACACCTTCTCAGCTAAAATTTACAGAAGCTTCCACACTTTCCCCACTCTCCCTGCGGACACCACGCTCCCCTCACCCACCTGTAGTCTTCCGATACCCCAGCATCTCCCCTTATGTGATGAGGAAACGTCGACCGCCCTTCCACTCCCCCAGAAGAGGTTTGGCCCCGCCTTGTTTCTACACAGGTTCAGAGGCTGTTGTTTGTGGGAGGATGAGGAACAAGAGTAAAGGCAAGCGTCCTGAGGGAGTCACTCCGGATGGTACCATACTCCAGGTTCTCAGCACCGACCTTGAGGTGGAGGAAGAGGAAGAGGATGAGGAGGCAGAGGGGCAAGAAGTGATAAGAAAATGTCCAAGGTGTGTTTCTAGGTCTCACAGATGTTCAGTCTTACCACGCGCGCATCATGGTCACACACCTGATGTGGAAGCGGGTGGTGAAAATGAGCAGCACCTTCAACGCTTAAGAGACTCCTGTGGGTACTGGGACTCAGACTCTAGCAGCTCAACAGACTACTGTTACTACCATCGACCTTACTGTGACTCCTGCCTGCAGCGGGGCTCACTCCTGTCCTCAGACACTTCCTCAGATTCCTCGGACAGCGATTACGAAGGCTACAGCCCCTACCGCTCCCCACACCCTGTGGTGTTCAAAGACGACATCAAACCCACCTTTGTATGAACACCCTGCACTTTACAAGCTCATCTATTTCCATCACTTGAATACATTCCCTGAGAAACTGACACAACTAGCTTTGACGATAAGACAAGGCAAGGAGCTCATAAAAATAAAGCTAATGTGCATCTATGACTTGACTGAAACGGGGTTGGTATTCTTGAGTTGTCCACTGTGGGAAGGAATTGTTATTTTTCTCATGAGACTGATTTATGAAAACATTTGTAGCTCAAAAGAACACAGTGTTGTTTAGTTTTTTCATATTATTGTGGCATTAGATCTTTTTTCTGTCAGAGGAAAACCCTTACATTCCAAAAGTCTGATGTTATGAAAAACACATACAGTATATTGCAGATGGCATTTATACATTATTTTAATTAGTGGATCTATTTTGAGGGCGTTTTATGGGCTAAAGGTTAATGAAGCATAATTTATACAGTAGTAACTGACATGACAATGAGGACTGAAATAAATTCAGGCAATAAATGCAAGACAGACGCAGAATGGAAAGTAAAAAGGCTTTCACTCAACAGTAAAAATGTGCAAATATTTATTTAAATATTTATTTGTAGATGTTTTGATGTACAGAACTACTTTGTCTTCTTTTTACATTGACATACACATTCCTTAAAATGTTGCTATGCTGTTTTATCCGATTTTTGCTTTATAATGTACCATATAACCCCCCCTCACAGTCTATACAGTCTATGTATAGACTGTGTATGCTTCCTATGTACAGCTGGTTTATGGGACACCACGCCCACACTGTCAGCATGGTGCAGACAGATCTCTGCTTTCACATTTCTACACTTACATATGTTCTCAGTATTATTATCCTGACTCATCAAGAATATTTATTGCACAACAGTAACAGTCGTGTGTGAGAGAAAAAGAGAAATGTTGACCCTCAAGCCCTCGTTTGTTTTCTTTCAAAAGCATCTCCACAACACATCATGTTCACTCTGCATCTTCTGAAGAGGAGCCACCAAGGCATGAACAGCTAGACAGAAAGCTGACTTAATGCAAGAGAGAGCAGAAACCAGAGGGTGTTTCTATGTTGGACTACCCTATTGACTGTATAACAACATGCACACATAATATTAACTGAAATATTAAAGCTGTTAAAAAGGCCTGTCCATAAAGTGTCAAAATATGATATAAATGCAGAGACCACCTTAAGATCTTTCCCATTTCAGTATTTAATTGTGCTTTGGTCATCCACAAAACAAATGAATCAATGAACCACACAGTATGGGTACACAGACATTAAGGGCCCCCCAAGGACTGGGGCCCTGGGACTTTCACTCACTTTGCTTTGTTGGTTATCCAGCATTGACTTGGTGGTTAATACCAAACCTAGCCTTCTTGTGCCTTTAAATGGTAAAAGCAAAATCTTCTCAGGGTTAAAGATGACCAAAATAATGATCTGAAAAAATTAGGTTTTTCTGGAATTTTCCATGATATTTATTGATATATAGTTTTATATTTCTCTTTCCTATCTGCCCTGCCTGTCTCACTCCCTTCCACCATCTCCTCTCTGTCTCTCTGCATTTTTTCCTTTCACCAATGGGAAAGTGTGTTTGCCGTAGGAAGTGTTGCTATGAAGGGAATACAGTGTCTTGCATTACTTCTGCTCTGCTGCCTGTTTTTGAGCCACTACTGCTCTTCCATCTGTGTATGAACCACTGAAGAAGCCTGGGAGAAATTCCCTTTGATATAGAGCATAACAGAGGTCATACAAACTACACAAAAGCCACACTACCAGCATTGTTGTGCCGGACGAAAGATGTTCCTGCCAAACTAAAATGAGGGGCCTTCTCTGTTTAAGATGTGACATGTTAATAAGTTGTGGAATAAAAATAGCTGTGAATAAATCGCACACACGCACGCACGCACGCACACACACACACACACACACACACACACACACACACACACACACACACACACACACACAGAGGACCTTTCTTTCTTCAAATAACATGATACTTAGAAAAGTCTTATAGTGACATTAGACGGTGAATTCGCATCCACTACATTTCTTATTTGATTTGATCTTGGATACCTCACTTCAAGTGTTTTTAGGTACCAGAGGAACATAGCTAAATTTAACCACTTTCTAATGAGTGGACTTCCCTGCCCTTTATGTAACTGTAGCCTCAAATCCATTGGTTCCTTCTGAAAATGTGAATCGTTAAAAACAAACCACATACTGTATATTATATAGTTTCAGTTTTAGCTCAGTAATTGCCTTTAACAACTGAGCACTATAGTTTTGAGCAAATGTTACTCAAACAGGAGCAAATAGTGTGTTTGTTGGATATGTGTGCAGTGGATCTATTAATGGTTAATAACTCATTTACTAATATTTCATAGATTAGTAAAAAGGTCACAAATAAGAATAGTGTTTGTGTTGATCTATCTATCTATACACACTCATCAATATTTAGACTACAAAAATATAGGAGAATAGTGCAGAGGGAGTGGTAATATGGTGGTTTGGGAAAGAACAGGAAGAGAAAAATAGATATGCAGTATTTACCATTAATTAGTCACAACCTCACATTCCCGTTATAAAGGATGCCTTGACTGAATAAAGAGCACTGGTGACAAGGCAGCCACGCACATATGCATATTATAATTCTTGAGCATTATGACACAAATTAAATGGATGTGCCCGGGGCCGCGTGCATAAATAGGTATGAGAGGAAAATAAGAAGACAGGCTGACATAGCAACAGTGCTGCATGACCACCGGTGCTCTCTGTGACAGCTGGGTCCGTTTGTACTGACAGTCTGATTTTGGAGCTTCATTGGCCGACAAAGTCATCAATCCCGGGAGCAGATCCGCCCATTGTTCCCGTAGCGGCGTGGAAAAAAAGTCTTTGAAGTCGTGTAGGCGGTGCCAAGCGAATTGTGCCATGTGGTGTTCAAGAGATATCTTCTCATTGGTCTAACGGAACGAGGTCAACGCCCATTTCTAAAGGATACCCACCGTGATTGGTCCATTCGGCCACCCCAGATTCACCTTTTGCGCGTTCACAGTTTTGCTATTCCCCGTCTCGGGTTACGTCAGCAGCGTGTACCTCCTTCCCTCACAGCGGATGCATCCCGATAACCTTTTACGAAAATGGCGTAGCTATCGTGCGTAGCGACAAAGACAGCGAGCCTGAAACCTATGGGGAAGGAATAAAAAAAAGAAATTCAGTATCGTCGCACTCTGTACCTTAAGATCATCATTTTCTGAAGAGCTCATCGCCCCAGGGCCTCGGTCAAAACACCGAAATTTGACGGCGGTGAGGGCGGATCTGGATTCACCGCAGAGACGCTGAAGTCGCAGAAGAAGGCAGATTTTCCGTCGGACGGTCTGTAGGCTAGCGTATAGCGAGGGAGCCGCCATGGCAGTCGGATCACTGAGCCTCCACATCGGGATATGAAGAGAAACTGCATGCGTCCTGAATCTCCAAGAAAACGCCGCATTTGCCCGTGATCCGCACCGGATCCGCTGTCTGAACACCTGATCTCACCCTTCTTCGTCTTTGTGAAATTCAGTTCACATCCAGAAAGAAATTGCAATTGGTTTTTTAATCGGGGGGCCCACAGGGAGAGGCCAGATTCATGACTATTTTAGTCGGAGACGTGTCTTCAGAGGCCCACTGAAAGAAAACGAGGAATATACAGAAGAAATGATGCTCTGATTGACCGCTTGTGGGAAAGAAAAGGGTAGTTTATTAGGTGAGACGAACTAGTGTGAAGGATTGTGGGATAAAGGGGTTGCTTTCTGTCTGCCTCCCCCCCTAGTGAATTATAGTGTTATTCATTTACTGTCATCCTTTTTGGATGAGAAGGTTTGGAGAACCGACCAGCCCTGCCGTGTAGAGAGTCACAAATCTACGAGAGTCCAAGAATCAAAGGGATTGGATCATGTCGGGTCGGCCCAGGACCACATCCTTCGCAGAGAGCTGCAAACCAGTGCCGCAGCCCTCAGCTTTTGGCAGCATGAAAGTCAGCAGTAAGTACATCCCTGCATTTCTGTTCTAGCCTCCCCTCTCTGCATGCAGCAGGCCCGGTGAGGGCTGCACATCCTCGCTTATGTCTCTTCACTAACCAGCTTGAAAATGTGTCAGGCGAGCATGACGTTAGCTGCCGATTAGCCTAGCCCTGTCATATAACCGTGTCACTGACTGAGACTGGCACACACACGCACTGCTCGCCTCGGTGTGTAAGCGCACACCGCTGAGCTCTGATGCGCCGCCCCGGGGCCGGTCAGCCTGGCCGGGGTTAGCAGGCCGCGCCGGGCAGGGCCGGGCCGGGCCAGAGGAAGGTAGGGGCTGGAACCGGCCCAGGTCACAAACCAAGCCCTCTCCTTATACCGCAGATCCGGCCCGATTATTGTCCATTTGTAGATTAGATCTCAAAGCGGTATTACCACATAGCACCCAGCCGTATGCCTAATAGAGTTAAAACGATAGGGCGTAATACGGTGTATTACGCAACTGTCAAAACGGAAGGTGAGCCCATAGTTTAAAGGGGCGAAACTGACGTGATCCGACAGAGGAGGGTGGGGGGGGTTACTGATCTTATAGTTTATGGGGCATGTCGAGATCAGACGTCGCGACGGCTGGAGAGAGAGTGACACACAGTATCCTGTTGATGAAACCACAGTGGCACCGTGCCGGAGGCTGGTTATAGACTGGCTGCAGAGATGAAGCCATATGCGACTCACTGGGCCTACCTGCCGAACAAGGGAGGCTGGCGAGATCCATGCACACTTGTGAATTACATATCTAATCGTAACCACCAAATTCACATTACTCATAATTTTATTTCAAGCCATGTTGCACCCATTCACCTTTCCACTGCCTGCTTTATGCCAAATTGTCTGGCAGCGTTATACCAATGTGTATGTAATAGATTGCTGATTCCTATTAGAACTGGACAATCATTTCATGTGTTAATGATGTGGTAATATGACACTGTATATCATGGGAGTTTATCTTGAGCTAATATAGCTTCAATTTATGTCCTCATACTGTAAAAGGCTGCATGACACACATTTTAGTTTATTAACTGCTCCAGCTTAGTGAAATTAAATACATTTTTAACTTATATCTATATTATTAATGACTATTAACTAACTATTAAATCTAGCTACACCCTTTCTTATCTTGCATATCTAGCCATATATTTGATAGGATATAAGAGGAAATGTGGCTGTTTAGGAATGTTGATGATGCCTCAGGGCCATGACGTGCTGATGATGTGTGTCAGCAGGGTGAGGCCTGAGGTCGAGGCTCTCCTCTGGGGCTTGGCACTGGAAACCACTGGGTAGCCTAGAACACACAAGCATACACGTACACAATGTGATGCATCCCAAATCCAATACATCTCTTGCCCCAGATATGGGTGTCAAAGCATTGGTGCGTTCCTGTCAGTGCCGATTGTTCATGATTATGTTGCTGTTCAAAGGAAAACACGATTTATGAAATCTGGTGAGAGTCAATAAGTCGGACAAAAGTACAACCGGAGGACTTTGGCCTAATTGTTGTGCAGACATAAGCTTTTTGAATAAGCAGCAAATGCCTAGTCGACCTTTTGGACTTAACATTGCATGAGTTTTACACTAGAGGTTTCTCAAGCTGAGAATATTTTATTCCCTGAGAGCCTCATCTGGTAAGCCAGTGCATTATTACAAGTCATTGAATGCTTGTAGGTGACCAAGTAATTGGGTGTTAAATAATTTGATTTCTGCAAGCAAGTGATGTTCAGCACTGTAGAGTTTTTGATTGCTCAGATATTGCTTGTAATGAACCATTCATATATTTAGTATTTCTGAAATGATCTCCAGCTATACCTAACACTGGAGATGACAGGAAGTAACCGAGGACAAGAAGTTGGTTCAGCTCGAACTTAAAGGAGAATACTGATGATTTAAAAGCTGGCTTTGTTGTCCTACTTTTTATCATTTTGACAGCTGATGGTGTTCAAAAAGTTGATATGCTGACACTGACACTTGATGCGTTCAGATACCCTTAACACAATACTATTAAGTGTGCCAGTATATTCCAATACGTAGTATATTAAATGCAGTATGCCTAAAGTATCAGGATGTCCTACTACATTCTTACACATTTGGCAAGCCACAGTGCTTTTCTGTCTATTCTGACCCACCATCCTCTGCACAGTGGAAGATCTGGCACATGAGCTGCTAAGAGCACAGACCAATGACAGCACATTGACAGTGCTATGAGAGGAGCCAGTGCAACAACAAAAGCCGCAATGACAGATGAAGTAGTATGTCCCAATTACAGCATGCAACAGTATGTACTTTGTAAAGGCAGCTACAGTATGTACTAGAAGTAATAGTACAAGTATGTGATTCGGAATGCAACAGTTGACAGATTCCCCTCTGTGTTTTCCATATGCTCAAGCGCTTGCTGAAGTCATGTTAGAGATAAGAGAGCCTATGAACAATTCCCACATATCCTACTTCAAATCATGGCTGTTGATTCAAACATCTCTTTTTCTAATTGGGAAAAAAAAACTTATGACACAAATATCGTAATAGTTAGAATATTGTATTCGATACCACAGTATGAGTAGGTTTTCAGGCAATTGCTAAAATTGGTTGTTGGCAGAAACGGGATGAATGTAGACCCAGTTGCATCATGGGTGTTACTACTGTAGGAAACGGTCTTTGGTGAAACTTCTGGTGGTGGTTTTGGCCTTTGGATGTGTAATGGAGGGCAACACCACCAGAGGTGAACGGAGCCATCAATAACAGTGCTGGACTGCGATGCAATTTTGTTGTAGTGGCCACAGATAGAATTACATGTTACATGACGCCCTGTGGCCCATTGGACATGTTCCCATACACAGTCATTGCAAAAGAAACCGTTCTTAAAACGGTAATAACACGTCTCTGAGTGTCACAGTAACACCAAGAGCCATATCAATAACCAATTTTATGACTCATCCAGAGCAGGATGCTGCATGGGCTCAAAAATGCAGAAGCCTGAAAAATCTTCTGCGGCATTTGTGAGCAACTTTCATTGAAGTAAATGTGGTACCATGGTGGAACAAGTTTACCAGTTCTCATTCATGCAGCGAACTGGAGCTGTTCCCGGAAGCTCTGCAGTGAACTGGTGAAGTAACATGTTTTAACACAAACTGCTGTTTTCATGCTAAGACGTCTTCTTTGGTCTTGCGTAGAACAGGCTTCAGGAGTTGGTGTGATAGCTGCTGTGATTGTATGCCATGCTGGCTGCAACAGATCCACTGAGCTTTTGGATACAGATGCACTCAGGAAAAGCTTGACGACTCGAATATAAGCTGCGCTGTAGAACTGGAGGAGGCAACCCCTGCATATAATATCAGTAATGAATTAAAGCTGCCAGCAGCGTCGGGCAGGACCTCGCGCCATTGCGCACGTTGGTTTAGATGCCTTCAGACCCGGGCTTTTATCGGACACTGCAATAAGTAGATATACATTACACACACACACACACACAGAAAACAGAAAACTGAAGCACTTTTTCCTTATCAGGTATCATGAATCATTACAAGCTTTCTCCACTGGGTGGCACACTAAGACCACAAATGAATCTGGATGACTGCAGAGCACCAATGAGCCAGCTGCACACACACATACAGTCGTTGCCATGGTAGTTAACGACTGGACAGCATGACCAACAGAGCATGCACAGACAGCATGGAGATTTAGGATTGAAGGGGAGAGGAACAAGGTGCACATGTGGGTCCGCAGATCAAAAAGTATAAAACATAGCCAGACCAATTTACACACATCTATAGATGAGACTTGTGGCTACATTTTGACGTTTGAATGGAGTCTATAGCTGAAAGTATGCAGGAATAATGTATATATTTTGAAAAGCCTGAAAAATCGTCTAAAATCATACATTTAAAAGGCAAATTGTGCACTTCCTGTTGGATTTAGGTCAGGGGTATCAGCGCGTGATTTGTAGGTCTTGATAAGACAAAAAAATGGCCCTCCAGGCAAGGGCAGGACTCCTCTGGAGTCCTCACCCTCTTGCCTTTCGACTCGGTCCCTAAATATGAGACTAGATAACAGCTCTGTGAAGCACTGTATCTTAAATGTTGTCCTCCCCTTGTCTTAAAAGTTGAATTACACCTAAATAATAACATTTTTGGACTGTATTTGTTGGTTTTGGATGAGATGAGTATGTGTGGGATTCTGCTTGACCAGGGTATCCATACTTTCCATTTCCATATGACACCATATCACTCTCCCTTAGTTGGGTCTAAATACAGCTTGGAGATATTAACAGTCACACCCTCATAAATACTGTTTCATCTATGTTGAAGTATATTGTACAGTATTTTGAAATTATCTGCCACTCATTTTCTCGATTTAATAAATAACTGCGTAGTTAAATAAACTAGAGCGTGAGGAGAAAGCGTCAGTTTATCTGACCAACAGTCCCAAACCCGAAAACAATCAGCTTACCATCATGTAAAGAAATTGGCTAATTTAAGATTTTATTTAAAACATTTTCTGATAATCAGCCACTATATTAACTAGGCTGTACACCGATCTGATCGGCTATATCGGATCAGCCGATATTTAGCATTTTATGCAATTTGTGAGATCGGCTGACGAAGAAGAGGTGATCGGATAGGTTTATTTAAACTCACTGATCGGTGATCGGCCCCAGAAATCCTGATCGTGTAAAGCCTAATATTAACCAACCGATTGTTACATCTCAAATGAACTAACTCGTTAAAAAGTAGTGTTTTCTAATTCAAGTTACCACAAAATCGTATATAAAAAAGGAGATGCTCAATGAATGCAAATGGACCAGGTTTGTTATTCAGAGGTGTGTGTTTCATAGTGTCAGTCTTGTTGTGATTGTGGTGCATTCACACAACACCATGTCACCTTCTAGGAATCTTATCTACTGTAGGCGTGGTTTCTCTTCCTCTCTTCCTATGTCGCTTACCGTTGCCCTGACCCCCACCATGATGATCTCAAGCAGCTGTAGGTGTATATGATCCCTAGGAGATTACTCTTACCCCTCCTACACAGGCAGACGGAAACACACGTACGTACGCAACATACATTCACACACCCACATTAGAGCTCTCTCTTAGGTTTTTGTTTTTTGGGGTGAGGCAGCTGGCCAAGAACAATGAGCGGCTTGTTTAGCATTTCAAAGCTGTAGCTCTCTCTCTCTCTCTCTCTCTCTCTCTCTCTCTCTCTCTCTCTCTCTCTCTCTCTCTCTCTCTCTCTCTCTCTCTCTCTCTCTCTCTCTCTCTCTCTCTCTCTCTCTCTCTCTCCTCTCCCCTTTCTTCCCCTTTCCTTTCTGTCCCTCTCTCACATTTTGCAAGTGAAGATAGGAGCAAAATTACCCAATTATACTCTTTGATTCTGAATTAAACAAAAAGGTGCCGCTTGAGCTCTGCAGGCAGCTGATATCTAAAATCTATTCACCCCCATCGTGTCTGGGCAAAAGTCAGTGTGGCAAATTCACTTTTTCAAATTCTACCAGCAGCTTATATTTTCTGCCAGCCACCATTTTGTAATCGCACTTTTGTGTATAATTGACTTTTGTGTAACAATTGGCTTGCTTTAAAAAAAACCCACAACAGAACAACTAATATACATTTTTCCTATTAAAAAGTTTTAATTCAATATTTATTCACTTATGGTTATCTATTTTTTTATTTGCTCTCTCACATACACACAATGCAGATCATGTCCTTGGGGCATGTAGTGACTTCATGGTCCTTGATAGTCGCCAATTAAAAAAATGTTGATGCCGTCACATTGCTGTTAAAGTAGTCCATCAGAGGCGCTCTCGGCTTTCTTCTTCTTCTTCTGATGGAAATTTGTGGCAGACTAGATGCAGTAAAGTCGTTTTGCTGCCCTTCACAGGTCATTTATAGAATAACTCCATTGAGTGCCACTGACCATTGTGGCTGGTAGATGGAGAAAATTCACCAGCCTCTTCACAAATTCACTCTCTGATACCTTCACGTCTCAATCTTAAAGTCAGCTTGGCCAAATGTCTGTGTCAGAGGTTACATTCCTGTGACTGGATGTTCCAGTAATGTAGTGAATTATCTTATCAGCCTTGCAACATTGTTCAGAGACTTTTCATGTACCTGCACACATTCACACAATGCATGCATGTTTGCTCGTGGTACACCCCGTTTTGGTGGTGAGGAATTTAGCAAATGACTCTATACCTTCCTCACAAATATCACTCTACTACTGAAACCTGTTTTACATTCTGCAATCCTTGTATTTATAATAATAGCAATAGTCAGTGGCCAAACTATTAATAAATGCACTATTCTGTATGTCTCACATGAATTTGTTTGCCAACTTTCTGGGCAGAAAGAACACTTTGGTAGATTCACACTCACTTGCAGTGATATCACACCAATGTTGTAAAAATAATCTCTCATCTTGCCATAAATACATGGAGAATGTCATTACTACAACCTGTCACTATCTTAGATACATGAACACAGCAACATTTTACCACTTTATTACCTAGAAAACCAGAGTAATCACTTGACTTGAGCATTTTATTTCTTTATTTCTACTGTTGTTTCTGATTTCAAGTACATATACATTAGTTTCAAATGGAAAAAATGTTCCCATTGCATGGATGGTTGGTCCTATATTTACAAATTAAATTAGTTCCCGTCCTGAGTATTTTGCCTGGAGTTCCTGTTTCCCTCATTGTTAACAGGGCCTATCGGATTAGCGTCCCAAGACAATAAGTTAACATTGTTTCTTTGCACACAGTCAAACCAATAATGTTGAATTATTTTGACATACTTATTGACGAGTGACCATATTATGGAGTCGAGAAGTTTGAGACCACATTGAAAACCTTAAAATTCTTCTCCTTATGAACCTCAAAATGATCTGAAAGATTGAGGATTTAGAAACATTTAAAAGTTAGCATGTAAAATGAAGACAAATATTTAAGATTCTGCACAATTTCTCGGTCAGCAACCAAATATAAGCACATTTGTGGCATTTACCAACTTGATTCTTCTTGACTTTGTTGTATGCCTCCCATCACTTATTGTAAATATGGCTGTGCTTCAAGTTTCCCACAGATCATTGCTTGCTAAGTCGCATTGTGATAGTGGGAAACGTGGCATTAGAACCGAGTAAAAGTATAGGAAGTTAAATCGTTATTCTAAGCAAATAGTAGCTTTCTCAGTGTAAGATCTATGCTTGAATAAGGTTTTTATTAAGGGAAGTGCGTGGAGTTCCAAAACGCTTTGCACAAACTGGATCAATTGCATCTGAACAATCAGGCAGACCAAAAGTGACCAGACCATCAGTTGATCAATACATCAAGCTTAGTTCCCTGACAGATGGAAAGGAAACTTCGTCACAGATACAGAATTTGCTAAATAAAGAACGCAATACTCTAATCAGCAAAAGTACTTTCAAAAGAAGGCTGTCTTGTTGTGGTCTCAGAGGGTGAATAGCAGTTTCTAAACCACTTCTCAGGAGGGGAATCAAGGCCAAATGCTTGAAGTGGGCTAAGAAATGCCAGCATTGAAAAACAGTCCTATTTACTGATGAATCCAAGTCTGAGATTTATGGCAGTAACAGAAGGATGTATGTAAGGAGATGAACAGGGCAGAGGACGATACAGCAGTGTATTGAACCCACAGTGAAAAGTGGTTGGATTATTCAAGTATTGGGGTCTTTTTCCGACTCTGGAGATGGACACCTGCTCCAAATTGACTACATCCTGAACAAGAAGAGGTACCACTCCACTCTTCAGAGACATGCTGTGCTCTCAGGAGTATGACCATAAACACACCTTTGCTAGAACTACTTGAAGACTGAAGAAGACCTGGGAGTCCTGACTGTCATTGACTTCCCACTACAGTCGCCTGACCTCAAGCCCATTGAACAAGATTTGTGGGGCACTTGAAGCCTGAGAAAGCCAATCATTATGTGGCATTACAAGAAGCTCTTTGTAACATAGTCAAATCATGCTGGGGTGACATGGGTCATTAGGTTTTGCACAAACTTGTGGAGTCCATACCAGCTCAAGTGCATGCTGTCATTGTATAGGGCTTTTTCTTTTCCTTTTTTAACAGTGTGGGCTTTCAAGTTGACAGCATGATTTATTGATTTTATGTTCAGATGTTGTTATTCTTTTCTTCAAACCTACTGTCAAAATCCCCCAACCAATAGAATGCCCAGCCCGGTGTTGACCAATGAAATGATCCCTTCCTCCTTGTGGGCAAATTCACTTTACTTCTTAGAGCTTCCGATACAGGTGGATACTTTATCTAGAACACCAGTTTCCCATTGGTGTGCTATAGGAGAATCATCATGACTCTGCTGTAGTTTACTGGATCACTTGCCAACATGGACTGCCAAAGTCCAGGGCCTCAAGTTTATTATCTTTATGGTGCTATTATGTCTTTAAAATTAAATTGATAGTCATATTTTTGGCATGAGAATACATCCATGCCAGTTTGATCAGCTGTCTTCATTACGTGTCATTGTTTAAGAGTGGGAAAAGTACCAGCTAATATATTAAGACAGTAGAAGCAAAAGCAACTTCAATGAGCTATATTTTAAAAATGCAATTGGGTTTCCCATATTGTAAATAATGGTGAACACATTTCCACTTGCAGGTATTATATCTGTATATCTACAATTAAATAATTTTTTCATCAAATTATGAGTATCTAAATGTGTTTTTCAATTTCCAGTAATTGCGCTCTAGCATTAACTGAGATTGGAATAAATAAAATAAATTTCTGAACACTAGAAGAGAGAAGAAAAGTCTCCAAAACACAGCTGCGTCAATTTAGTTGTTACAGCATCAGTGTTAACATGATGTACAACACCTCCAAGCCAAGCATATTGTCATGGATGTATTCTTGTACCGCAATAATGACTTTATCAATTTAATTCAAGGGTGGTAATAGCACCATTTAAACTAATAAACGTACTTGACTTTGGTGATCTGCTAGACTCTCACTCCATAGTCATGAAGGTGATATACACCCCTTTTCCACCAATCTGGAGCTGGAGCTGGTTCGGAGCCAGAGCCTGACTAAGCACCGGTTCTTTGCTTTTCCACCACCAAAGCTCCAGCCCCGAGCCTCAGAACGGGAGCCAGAGCAAGCACTAACTCTTTGCTGGTCTAAAGCAAGAACCGATGTCAGCGGACTGGGGGCGGGGCTAAAGCAACAGCTTCGTAAGAGGTGCTTGGATTAGCACCAACTGAGCACTAGCTCCGAACCAGCACTGGCTCCAGCTCGGTGAAAAAAGGGGTAACAGTAAATGAGCCTACAAAGAGGCAGGGATCATTTCCTTGGTCAACAGTATACCTGGAATTTTACTGGTTGGGGGATTTTCACAGTTGTTGCAGGAAAAATCCGAGTGCAGACGTTTGCCAAGTGCACAGAAGTAGCGAGGAGAATAGCTGAAGCTGGAGCAGGAAATTTGTGCAAGCAACAGCATATCTGAATAGAAGCATACAGTTTTAGAAGACACAGAGCAAATCAAAGTACAAGCAGGGGCTGTTGAAGTGCGATGTGAGTGTTTGAGGGAACGAATTACCAAATCTGAACATGAAATCAATAAATCACGCTGTCAAATAGAAAGACTGCACTCTTGAATAAAGATAGGAAAAAAGCTCCATATAAAAAGGGGGACAAACCAAATTCAAGTACATTTTTCAAAGATTCAACTTTTCAAATGCAACATAGAAGTATCTTGACTAGTGGTCTCAAACTTCTTGACCCCATTATACAAACTGCTGTGTCACTTGGTCAAATATTGTATTAGTGAAGGAGTGAACGAGAAGAATTTCACAAAGAGAGTGCCTTATCTGGTATTTGTGGAGTCCGTCATAGATTTTTAGGGCAGGAAGTGCACCCACTGTTTGCATACTCACTGTTATATCTTCCATACACACTGTTTACAGGCAGGATATTGACCCTCAGTACTGTATTGTGTGGCAGTAAATACCTTGGTGAGATTCCCCCTTTCTCATATGGAGCATTTTAGTGTCTTTCAGCTCATCGTTTTGATTTTCTGGCCTGCAGCAAATTGTTTAGGTTCACTCACAAGTGCCAAACAAGCTTATTTCCAGCCATAGCATGCAACTGTTTTCTGCAAAAAAACCAGATGTGATAAACCTCACTGAATACCATGTAACGAGTTGGACTAGCTTACATAGTAGAGCATCAGGCTGCTGAAGACGTGGACAATTTAGGAGTTGGTGGAGATCAAAAGAGAGATATAAGGATGCTCCACTCTAATGACAAATTCCAATAGTTTGAAACATCTGCCATAGCAACTCTAAAAAATCTAATATGACCATGTTGTTGTCTTTATTTGTTCATATTTAGACAAACACATTAATTTGAGGAAAATTGGTTACGTGTTTAGGTATCAGTACCAAATCTGGCAGCTTTGAACACGGGTCCTGTTGGACAGTAGAGATTGTTCTTTCTGTACACACGTTAGTCATTTTCAGTTGTGGCCTGAACTACTCTGGTGACCTGAATTGACTATTGACGCCTGCGGGCCTCCAGGTCCAGCAGCAGTCCCTCCTGTGTCACTTTGTTACTGATTAATACAGCAAACATACATGAATTCACACGCTGCCATTTGCTGCACTAGTTACACTGTTATGCCCTGTAGTGATTTAACAGAGTAGCCATCAAGATGCTGAGGGACATTTTGAACTTCTCGTCATTTAGAGAGGGATGATGTGTTTTTATGGAACAACCCTCATATCACATGCCAATATGCAGATTATCCTTCACTTGTCATTGTCTGTGATTGCAACAATTTTCCGCTGGAATTAAAAAAAAAAAATCCAATGGAAATAATCTTTTTGATGATTGACGGTTGATGAAAATAGTTTTTAGGCAAAAGGTTATGTGTCACGCATCAGTCACTCACTTGCAATTCCAAAAGTTCAGTTGCATTCTGATTACTCCGGCATTCCTTATTTCCACCACTGTGAGATCTAGCTCTCTCTCTGTGTGTGTGTGTGTGTGTGTGTGTGTGTGTGTATGTGTGTGTGTGTGTGTGTGTGTGTGTGTGTGTGTTGGTTCACAGACAATTCTCACGGTTTGAGGAAGTGTGGAGGCGTCATACAAATGGCCCTGCTGGAATATGTAGGCAGACTCGTATTGCGCTCGCTCTCTCTCCTCTCTCTCTCATACACACACACACACACACACACATGCTTTGAAAGTCTATTTCTGTTGCTACAGAATCCATCTGCAGCTTCTCTTTATAGACGTAAAGCAACAGTTTAGAGTTTTATCAGACCCCTGCTCTTCCATATTCCCGATTCCTTTGATTGTGAGCTCATCTTCAGTAACTGCACCGCTCACTGGACACACAGCTGCAGAAAGAACAATTCGAAAATATACATGAGCAGGAACACACACACACACACACACACAGACACACAGACACACACACACACACACACACACACACACACACACACACACACATATACAATTATTAATTCATGTCTGGGTTGGACCCTGGAGAGGTTGTGATGGTTCTTCTCCTCGTGTGTGAACGTGTGTGTGAACGTGTGTGTGGCACTATTTGCGTCAGAATCAATAACCCTGCTGGGAAATAAGGCCAGTCAGCCAATGAGTATAAAAATGGATAAAACTAGTAAAGCTCTTTAACCTGTTCAATCAAACATGTTGACTTTTTGGGTTTAAAATGATTCAATCCATGCAGGATTAATGAAGCTAATCACACACACCAAGTCACAGGATGGCAGTTTTCCAGAAGTCACCATGAACTGGTCACTTCCTCCTCATGTGGAGAGGACGCGGTGGCCTGCTGGTGTCCTCTGTGTGGAGGTGGCCTGCTACCACAACGTGCTGCATGGAGTTTAATATTAAATAACACCATAATCAGGAACAGCCACGGTTATTAAGCAGCACTAATCCACCCATCAGTGGTATTTTGTGCCCACTGTGACCTGAAAATGTGTTTTGTCACTTTCTTCTAGCTTTTTACTAACTTTTTTTCAGCAACTTATCTGATATTAGTCAAGTTTCACAAAGATCTTTTGAGTGAGTCTTTTGGCTCATATGTTGAACCTTTTCTGCTGTGGTTTGCAGATATGCTAATAGTGCTTCCTGGAAGGAAGAAGATTTAAAGGCAGGTGCTGTGGTAGTATTAGTCACGTAGATAGTGTGTGGTTATGAGTTAATTTGAGTGTCGGTCAGATATCACAGCTTTGAAGGAGGGAGCCAGCGCATATTTGTGGCACACGACACACATTTTTTCCTCGTTGTTCTTTAACTGCCAGCTAATGTGAACTTTGGCTCTTTACAAAGAGGATAGCAGGTGAGTGTGGGAGGAAAAGAAGTGATCTCAGGGGAGCTCAGCCAGCTCCTGACTGACTGCACAGGAAGACATTAAGGGGAGGGGGCATGTGAAAGCAGATTCGGATCTATAGTGCATTAGCATTATAAAGATACACAGTATTATTAGTTTATGACGTTTCACTGATTATAATCTCAGATATTGCATTTGTCATTATGGTTGACAAGTTTGTCCAATTAATCCCAGAGAGAGCAGTATGTATCCATTTTTTTCACCTTTTATTTAAGATGAGAGCAATCACATTCATACCTGGAAACTACCCTGTACAACCACAGTCTGATCTGCTCCACTGGAGCAGTTAGGGTTAAGGGTCTTGCTCATCGGCACCTCAGTGGTGGTAATGAGGGGGGGGGGGCAAATGCTGCTTCTTCACTTTCCCTCACTTAGATTATTCCTACCAGCAATCCTCTGGTCACAAGCTCACTTCTCTCACTTCTCTCACTCTATAGCTTCAAACAGGCAATTAAAAAAATGAAAGAACTAAATGTGTATTTATCAATAGCTGTTAACATGAGTCACTTTATAAAGGAAGACTATTTGCCTGGACTTGCAGCAAATGCTTTTAGTCCTTCATATGGATTAAGCTCCAAAAGACACTGGATCCTGCTGTTACCATAATCCAACTTACATTAGACCCTCTATGCCTGGTTAATGCCCACCTCTTTCAAACTCCAAGCTTCCAGTTCTTAGCGCAGACTTTCTGCTATAAATTTGACTTGATGATGTAATCAGGGTTATTTTCTCAGACTTAAGAAAGCTTCCTGTAGAACAGCAGAAGACATTATACAACTGTTTTCACAGGCTGGGCAGTCATCCCCATAACAAGTTGACTGGATGGCACTGTTTAGACATAAAGACGGAGGCCATGTTTGCTCTCCTTCCCTCTCTTAAGATATTTATTAGCAGGGATTCAAACGTGGAACTACTACTCACCACTGAACTCTACTCTTTAATGTGTACAGTGTTACATTTTGGCATTACCACTACTTTTCTGAGCCATGTGCATCTCTCTCGGTCTGTTTCTCTCTCGCTCTCTTCAGGGGATAAAGATGGCAGCAAGGTAACAACAGTCGTGGCTACTCCAGGCCAAGGCCCCGACCGGCCACAGGAGGTGAGCTACACGGACACTAAGGTCATCGGCAACGGCTCGTTCGGCGTCGTCTACCAGGCCAAACTCTGTGACTCCGGAGAGTTGGTGGCCATCAAGAAGGTCCTGCAAGACAAGAGATTTAAGGTACGCACAAGGCATCTTTCAGCTAACTGTCTCAACAAAACTATGACCAACGGACAGAGAGAAAACGGAAGAGTAAATGACAATGATTCACACTTTCACTCTGTCATCTTTTTTTCTAACAATGTAACCAAAGTAGAGATTTGTTGCCTTAATGAATGTGATGGATTAACTGTGAAAGACAAACATGAATGGAGCGATCTTTCACACATACAGTGAGATCAGACAAGCTGCCAAAAACCAGGCAGAACACAAAAGGGAAAAAGTCATGTTTTGCAACTGACACATCCCTGCTTCAATGCATGTGTGTGTGTGTGTGTGTGTGTGTGTAGGTGTGTGTTTTCCTGCTTCAAGTGTTTGTGCTAGTGTTGGGTGGGAGGGTCTCCTTTCACACAAACCAACTTGGAACCCGTTAATACGCAGTCATCTGTCACGTTTAGTTCACTTGCCACCATGGAAATGTCATATTTCCTTCCAAGCAAAGCTCTGCTGGAATCCTCCTCCTGTGCTTTGAATAGATTTGACTGATGGCTTGTTGTTTCTCGGCTGTGGTGACATTGTCTGTCACTCCCTTTGCTTGGTTTGGGGGGGTGTGGGGGGTTGGGGGAGGGGTGTCCCTGCTGCTAGCTCACAGCTCGCAGATAAAAGACCTGAGACTGCCAAGCTTGCAGGACAGCTGCTTATATTCTCATTAAGTTAAGGGCTGAGGGTTAGGAGTGGACAATATAACCATCATGGGGACGAGTCAAAATTATTATTACTGTGTGGGAGATACATTTTTAAATATAAGTATTAAATATGTTGTAGCCATTATAGGCTGTTCTTGGGCATATACTACAAGAGAGTTCTTAATGGATTCAGTTAATATCTCACTTTCTGTGCAATTAAAAAAAACTTTCATGGAGACTGATAGAATAAAGTTGATAATTATCAAATGTGCTTTTACTAAGCAGTGCTCAGCAGTGTGTCACAGTGCTTTCAAGCATTCAACCGCTATTGAAAATAAATGCAAGCACAGATTTTTTTTTGTGTGTGTGTGAATGTTACGCCTGCAGTCAAATGAAGCCACTCTATACATTCACACGATTTAGCTCCCAGCCTGTATCCCACATGCCCGTGCCTGCACAGCATAAAGTGCTCTGTTCGGATGATGCAACACAATGTGCGACTATAATGTGTTCCACATGTGAGCTGAAAAACCTGCACATGGTGACTCTATATTGTAAACTTGATTGTAATTACATTTAAACCTATTGCAGTTATAATTGGAGGAGAACAGAAATGAGAACACATATTTTACTTACTGTCTTTATTTCTCTATGTGATAATTTAATTTCAGTGAATGTGTCCCTCAAGAGGCAATTTTAAGCAAAATGACATGATTCAAATGTATTCATTTACATGCATTAAAAATACTAAATGTGTTGAAGATTTAAAAAAAAAAGAAAGGAAAAAGGCTTCATGGCACCACCTACCCAACCACCACCACCACACCACCCCCCATCCATGCACAACAACAATAAATAACTATGCTATAAATAAAGGACTCAATAAAAACATGAACTGAGAAGCTGAGGGAACACCATCATAACTCACAAACACCAGAGGTAGAATAAGAATGTAAGAATTCAGGAAAAAATAGATTATGCATATTTACATGGATTAAATGCATTTCTAATGTATACACACAATGAATATGCTATTATGAAGCTGTGCAAGACATCTCTGTGTTCTGAGAGTCATTTCTTTATTAGTGCTGTTTGATATGTATTTTTCTGTGGAGTGTGGTGTATTTGTATTAAGCCCCATACATGTCGTCATAAAAATAAACATGAAAGGAATAAATAAATCAATACATCAGTTATCTGCTGTGTGCTAGAGCTGAAACTCACAATTATTTTCATTACTGATTAAGCTGGTGCTTATTTTCTCAATTAATCGTTTAAGTTGTTTGGTCCATGTGAAAAAATGTCCATCACTGTTTCCCACAGCTGTAGGTGCAATCTCAAATGTCTTATTTTGTCCCAACCAACAGTCCAAAACCCCCAAAATAATCAGTGGAGGTTAAAATTATGGAGGACTAAAAAAAAAAACAGAAAAAAAAAGACATTTGAGAAGCTGGAACTACAGAATTTAGATATTTCTGTCTTAAAAAAAGGACTCAAAATGATTCATTGATTGTCAAAATTGTTGGCAATTAATTTAATAGTTGTCAACTAATCACTGCAGCTTTGTTAAATCTATTAATGGATTATGTTGGTTTAAATGCATTAGACAGAGATATTCCCTGGATTCACAGGGATAGTCTCTGTCTCATTATCTACTACTATTATCTACTTTGTTTCTCTCGGGGCGATCAGTGTGTGTGGAAGAGTGATGGCAGGACAAGCATAGGTATTCCCTGTCGTCTCCCACAAGTATGAGAAAAAAAAGTCAAAAAATGTAGTCAGATGTGTTCGTCTGCAGCGGTTTCCCCTCAGGACTGTTGTGCTGAGCCAACCGGTTCAGCCAAATACTTGAGCAGGCGGTGCCCTGAGTTTAACCTGTTGCGGGTTCAACACTATTTTTCAGCAGGTGCTAGTCCTCAATCCTAGAAAGATGAGGCAAATGTCACTTAATGTTTTGTTGTCCATGCTGCTGACAGCTGTATTGTCTTTCCATACATCCTTCCCGTATCTCAGGAACGCCTTAAAGGAATTCCTTCAAATTTGGCACAAATGTCCACTCGGACTCAAGGATGAACTGATCATATTTTGGTGGTCGAAAAAAGTGTTTGTGATTTATTGGCCAAACATGTGAACACACACAAGGAAAATACACTCCATACCTTCACTGCAAATATTATGAGTCTGAACGGACGTGGATGTAAACTGGTTGGTGGAGACATACGACTGTGAGGCCCGACCATCTGTCACAATGTACACACACACACACACACACACACACACACACATGCACGCACAGTATTTGTGACTACGGGATCTGGCTATGATGTAGTCGTATCCTGCTCTCAGTGGTTAGCCTGTCTGTGGTTAGCGACACACTCGCAGGTTGCATCTGTAAACAGCTCAGAGGTCAGCTTACACATTGTTTTCTTCTTTTGATGTTTAGCTTCCTCTTTACAGCAGACCCTCCATCTCAGCAGCCCCTCCATTTCTTACCTATTTTTGGTCTTGTACTTGCTAGGCCCGTACTTCCCCGTGAACAGCTTGTCCTGAAAAATGAGGCGAATGAGCGCTAAGTCTCCTCACATGACTGCCGAGCACGCGCCAAAACGCATACTCAGATGCCGGCCTGCATGCCTGCCTGCTCTTTTCTTCTATTTTATTACTTCTCCTCCCCCACCAAAGCTCTTTTTCTATGCCTCTGAGTGAACAGAAACATGCTACTCCAACATGTGGGTATGCTTTTTTTCCCCCCCTCTCACTGTCTCTCTCACACACACACACACACACACGTGTCCAACAGGGTAATCATGTGAGTAGGCTTCGTGTTACGGTGTAGCTGATAAATGTGTGAGACAATCCTGGTGGGCTTACAGGCTGCTCCCAGTGCATTATGGGATAGGTCCTACTCCACTCCCATCTGAGGGATCACATATCAGCCGATTGGAAAATGGATGCTCACATTAGAACCAACACACTTGTGCAGAGCGAGAGCCTGTCTGGTGATAGCAGACAATATGTTGAGAGGATACGTCTTTTTATTTGTCATCCTACAAATCCAATAAAAAGACCAACAAAGAAGTCATCCCTCCCACTAACCAGTATTGTCCGTGTTAGCTGAAGCCCCGATGAGCTTCTTCCTCTGTGCTGCTTTTAAAAACACATCATTGAGCTGGATGACATGTTCCTCCATTATCATGATTGATGTACAAGGTCAATCTGGTTTAGTATTTTCTACACAGACTGTCCTGCTGTGCAAATACTTATTAGCAAACCAAATGTGTATCAATCCGCAGGTGAAAGTAATTCCCAACAAATGCAACAATTGACTCTTATTTGAGTAACATTTACTAAAAACTAGTGCCCAGCTGTTTTTAAAGATGACTTAACCTTTTACAAAAATGGAACTAGAGTTGAAACAATTCTTATTTTTACAAGACAGTCAACTGAATATTTAGGGTTGCTCGGATGATGCAAGACATTTTAAAAATTCCCGTTTGATTCTGGGATATTATAACAGGCCGTTAATGATGAATCAAGACAATAATCAGATTAATCAGTAATAAAAATGCTGGTTAGTTGCTTCCCTGCTAACCACAGACAGGGTCGAGATGTCAGAAAGGAATGAGAGTCTGTGATTTTGTGAGATTTATTTAGAAGAAGAAAAATAAAGAAAAACTATTCTTAGGCTTTAAATGTAATCCTTTGTGTACATTTAATATCATCTATCTGCTGCTAAGACAGAGACGCTCAATGCATTTGTGTGTGTTTATCTGTGTGGGTGATGTGCAACTGCTCTTCACTCTTAATCTTTTTTTTTTTTTGGAAACTGGATTTTGTTTTTTGTCCGATGATATACAACATCATGAAGTGCTCAGGTGTTACAATTGAGCCTTTCTTCCTCTCTTTTCGCTTTCTCTCTATCTCCATCTGTCGCTCTCTCCCCCTCTCTCTCTCTCTCTCTCTCTCTCTCTCTCTGTCTCTCTGTCTCCGTCTCTGCTGGCTGGGCTGCTGACACACTGGAGGATGACAGGTCAGCAGGAATGACTGCAGTATAACTGGAGCTGGGCAGGGCCGTACTGAACAGCCCCGTCTGCTCCTCTTTCATATGGTACCATCTCTCTCACACACATAACAAAACACGCACGGACACACTCAGACACACCCTAAAACACTCCCACTAAGCCACCACAAGAAGACGAGGGCGTTGCCTAGTAGTGCACCATGGTTTCTGACCTGCACACTATGATGTCACTTTATGATGTGAGGGGGTTATGTATGTGTGTGTGTGTGTGTGTGTCTCTGTCTCTGTGGTGGTAGTGCAAAGGGTGAAAAAGCAGCAGCAGGACTGTGGGAACCATTTGCGTCTGCCTGTAAGTGAATTAGGCTGGGAGGATTGTCTGTAACAGGCTATTGAGCTGCACGATGCTCTGCAGAGTTTAGTGGACAGACGGATCTCTCTGCTGCGTTTAAAAATGAATGAAAAGGGATTTAAATCCTCCAGAAAGAGAGGAGCAGAGAAGTGTGGAGGGACAGCAGCATATCTCCCTCTGCCAGCCAGATATTGGTCCTGACCCACATAATGAAGGGAACTCCATTTATCAGGGTTTTTTTTTTTTTTTGTCAAGCACATTCAGACGGTCAGCAGATCAACTCACTAGGCAGCTAATACAGCTAAAATAATTAGTAGCTTAATTGATAAATGCATGGGGAGAGACTTAATCAGGAGTATCAAGTAAAAGAAAGCTTTGAAGGTATTTGAAGACCTCAACATGGACTCTGGGTAATTGTGATGTGCATTGGGTCATTATTTTGTGATATTTTATGGACTACATAATCAATCACAGTCATTCTGAAGGACTGGCTTATTGGTCAGCTTGACTAAAACTATACCAAAACTGCTGAAATGTAGTGATTTTCCACATTGACTTGATTTTATTTGTTCAGATACTGGAAGGATTATAAAGGCTTCAAATCTTCATTATAGCACAAGCAGAAACAATCACAAAGATAAAAGCACATTCGTTCATCAGGGTTACATTTTTTTTTTTTCTCGTCACGTGTCCCTGAAGTCAGCGGGTTAGTTGGTCATTCAGCGGGCTCCTCATCGGCTTATCAATCAGTCGCGTTGTTCTCAAGAGATTTACAACAAGGACCTGCGTTTACTCAAGATTTACTCAAGATGCAGGTCAGACGGTGCAACAAGGTATATTGTTCGCTTTGTGGTCACACCCTGCGAGAGCCTCATGACCCTTTTTTTTCCTTTACCCAGCAGCACACAAGTATTAGTCATGTTAGCCTGTGAGTTCACTCAGAAATCCGGTCAGTCATTTTGCCAGTTGGAATATACAGTCAAGCCCGAAATTATTCATACCCCTGGCAAATTTTGACTTAAAGTTACTTTTATTCAACCAGCAAGTTGTTTTTTGACCGGAAGTGACACAGGCGTCTCCAAGAAGATAAAAAGACGATGTACAAAAGGCATCATTGTGGTAAAAAAAATATTTCAGTCAGCTTTTATTTACATTTGAACAAAAAGTGGCATGTCCAAAAGGGGTATGAATAATTTCGGGCTTGACTGTAGGCCTATATAGGACTGAACCAAAGTGTCGCTACAAGCTGATTTCAATCTGCTGCTGCTTGTGTTCATCATTTCTAAAACCTGACGAGCTGTAAATGTATTTTCATAAAAGCAGTCTTCATGTTGCTGAACGACTCAGTATGGACGCTCTATGATAGTATTAAATTCATACAATATAACACAAAAATCACACAATTCTACTTTTCAAGCTGCACTTGACTCTGACATCAAAAGTCTGATTGTTAACAAAACAAACAAGAAAAATAAGGTTTTGTTATCCATTTATTATTTATGATTATTTATTATTTTGTGAATTTTTTATTAATTTCTCCACAATATGTAGTGATGACCTGTATTTATACTGCCAATACTGATGCTAATTGCTTTGCTATTTGCTGTATTAGTTGTCTTATTTATTGATTTTATACTTATTGTGCTATATTCACTGTGTCATACACCTAATCACATAAAAATAGGTTGTCATTGCTGTATGACAGAAATGTATCAAATGAAAGCAATAAATAAATAAAGTCTTTTTAAAAAGTCTGATTGTTATGTAATTACTCTACTAATGAGCCACGTTCT
The DNA here is from genome assembly GCF_027409825.1 of Scomber japonicus. NCBI lineage: Eukaryota > Metazoa > Chordata > Actinopteri > Scombriformes > Scombridae > Scomber > Scomber japonicus. Next base: position 19,855,439 of record NC_070588.1, read on the forward strand.
GATTTCTACTCTTGCCTCATTGACTTGGATATTTCTCCATTTACCATCTTCACCTTCTCTCCATTGTTATCCAACCAATAGTCTGTCAAGTCAGTGCAATAAAGATAGAGAGAAGGGGAGAGTGAGGGAGAAATGGAAATGTGAACTATAATGGAGCTGTTGAAGCTTTATGTAATGCTTGAGTTCCTGCCAAACCCTTGAGACCGTCATAGTCCATATGCACAACCATTTTCTGCATGGATGCACTGTATATGTGTATAGATGGAATAACCAACCAGGTTTCAGTACTAACATTGGTCTAGTGGGCTGCGGGAAGGCCTGTGGCTCATCATACACACACACACACACACACACACTTTCTAACTTTTTGCTTTACAGGAGCAGTTTTTTCTAGTCATTGGCACCTTTTAATGGCAACAGCAAACATAATAGTGTAATCATGTTTTGGTGTTGTTTCTATGACTTTTTTTTTCTAGCATTTTTTTTTGCTTTTAACACTTCCAATTATCTCCGATCCTGATTCTGGGCACATTGAGCTTGTGACGGTGATGTGGCGTCAACAAGATGATTGTTTGGCAAGAAGAAGAGTGGCATGTGATGTGTAACGCTTTCTACTTCCAGTCAGACAGAAACTGTTGGTCACCTGAAGGTCCACATACCAACAAACGTTTTGTGTTATTATAGCCTGGTAGTTTTTGTGAAACTTAAATGTTTTTCATGTTTTTGTGTTTTATTCAGAATCGCGAGCTGCAGATCATGAGGAAGTTGGACCACTGCAACATAGTCCGCCTGCGCTACTTCTTCTACTCCAGTGGAGACAAGGTCAGTGGGTTGAATGTGCTTCTTCTTAAGCATCATCTATAGCTCTACATAGGCTGCATGAGTGTGTGTAATTCCTTGTAGAGGGACAGTTTTACCATGTTTCAAGTTCTGAGGCCATTTAGTCAACAAAGTATCTTACTTTTGAAAACTCCACTTACAAGTCCACAGGAGGCAGAGGAAACACTGTTAAAATGAATTGAAGTTAGAAAGCCTGACCCATTACTGATTATTTTACATCTTCAGGGTCATTTTCACATACATTCATCTAAATTTTTGACCATTAATATCTACATGAATTTCTTTTTGGGTAGGCAGTTGAGCGCATATTTATTTTATTATAGCAACAGAAAAGAGATGATGGGAGTTGTTGGTGCGTTTAATGGCAACGGGAGAAATGGCAACAGGAAACATAACCACACAATTACGTATTGTGTGGTTATGTTTTCGTGAATGTCCACTTTTCTTTTTCTCTCTAGCATTCTTTCGCTGTTACCACTTCCAATTATCTCAAATGTGGATTCCAAGCACATTGAGCTTGTGACAGTGACGTGGTGTCAACAAGCTCAGACATAAAAACAGCATTAACATCTCAGAAAATCAGAAAATCAGGAAAAAAAGCCTCTAAATTGTCCACTTAAAAATAAAAAGGTGGATTCAGTTACAAATATAGAGTGGGGGGTTCTCTCCTTTTAACATATTGTAAAATCAAAAAAAGAAGAATCCAGTCTTTGGTATATTCCTGTTCTCCTCATGCTGCCTCAGAGCACTTTACTATTACTTCTTTCTAGTATCAGTTTGTCATCTTTCAGAGCTTCCCTGGACTTGGCTTCAGTCAGTGTAGTGAAAGAGTTTTGCTTTCTCACATGACTCACCGTGATTATTAATGGTCAGACTATCTAACAAAGCAATGAATACTAGTTACTGTTCTGCCTCCTTTTAGTTGGTCTTCTCCCCCCATATTGGACTGCCAGTGTCTGTCAGCTGCACCATCTCCTGTCATATGTCAGCCTTCTGGCCCGTTTGACTGTAATAAATACATTTAGTACGGCACATTGCATCGTGACAGGGAAGTCCCCCCTCTGCGGCGCGGCCTCGCTGTCCATCTCTGTCGACCATCAGCGTTTCCCCCCGGAGACTACGAGTCTGGACTATGTCATTCAGTTAGCTGACAAAACCGGCAGAGATCCATGTGTCAAATATAGACACACGTGGACCTGGCACACGCGACTGTATCCGTGACACTGCAGTTAGGAATGCTTCTCCTGCTGCATGAAGCCAAGGGAAACTGCTGGGGAGGGGGAAGGGGGGGTTATAGAAGAAGAAGAAGGGGCTAAGTGGGAGGTGGGTATAGACCAGAGGGTGTCTGTTAATTATAGACTACTTCAGCCCTCTCCCCCACCATGCTGGAAGCTCCACCCGGTTTCCCACCCCTCGTCTCATGCCATGTGCTCACCGGCCTCTGGGAATCACAGCCAGTTCTCCGTATACTGACACACTGACAACGCTGACATGTCACAGTAATGACACCTTACACCTTTTGACCCTTTTGACCGCAATAGCAAGATATAATCTAACTAATTCACACCTTTTTTTTTTTTGCTTTTTTTTTTTTTTTTTTTACACTTTTAAACCTCCCTCACCCACATACTTCTCATTTTTGCTGTGTCCCCTTTCATGTATCTTATTTTCTCTCTCTCTCCTTCAGTCTAATTATGGAGACTGGCACCGTGTTGCTGGTATGGGGATTTACCACCCGTAGCGCGAGGGCTAGTGAAGTAGGTAAAAGGTGATGTCACTGGAACACGATGGTCAAAATTGATGAGTAGATGACAGATGTGTATTAAAGGAGAGGGGGCGAGAGGCAGGCGGAAGAAGTTGAGATGAGGTCGGGTGTGTTTAGGTGTTGTCCTGATGTTAGGGGGGTTCATGCTGGGAGAGCAGCTGTGAGCCAGGCTAGGACTGTAGCCGTCAGCATGTGCACAGGTAGTCTTGTGTAACTGCTGGCATGTGGCGTGCTCAATACACACTGTGTGCTTTTGCTTTTTGCCCTTTAACCGTTAGTATAATGCTGTTCAAACAGAAGGCCACAGGTCCAAACAGCAGGTCTGACTCCTACCTCTGCAAAATATGTAGGCGAGAAGAAATTGCAGGTTAGACGTCACAGCCTCCCTCCAAATTTCATCAGTGGACAACCCATGCAGTCGCTTTCAATAACTCAGCTGGTTTCTCTGATATCAAATAAACATGACGACAGAAAGGTTTTGAAGCTACAGGCCTCAAATGTTTTATTTAGATCTGTGAGGAAGGATTTAGTTTAGTTGAGAAATGTATAAACTAGTGGCAACATGGCTGAGTGATTGACCCTCTGCGTGCCACCACGTTAGCATCAGGTCTAGTAGAGCTGTAACAATTAGTCGATTGTTTGATAAGCTGGTCAACAGAAAATGAATCAGCTGATATTTTTGAAAGTCAGTTAATCGTTTCAGTCATTTTAAAACAAGAATGGGAAAGGGTCTGTGCTTTCAGCTTCTCCAGTGTGACCATTTCCTGTTTTTATACTGTTAGTCAAACAAAGTGAGCACATGGAAGATAGAGAGATTGTGAACATGATTTTTAAACAATTTCTTAACTGTTTTTCATACTAAACAATTTATTGATTAATCAAGAAAAAAAATCAGCAGATGAATTGATAATGAAAATAGTTGTTGGTTGCAGCCCTTGAAAATCAGTTCATCGTTTTGAGTCATTTTGAAAGAAAGAAATGTTAAAATTCTCTGACCCTAACCCTGCCAGCTTCTTAAATGTGACTGTTTTCAAGTTTCTGAACATCTGGGTTATGGACTGTTAGTCAGGACAAAAGAAGACATTTTAGGTTACATCTTGAACTTTGGGAAACAGTGATCAACACTATTTTATACACCAAATGACTAATCAGTTCATCAAGAAAGTAGTTGATAGATGAATGAATAATGAGAAACACAGAACCCAACTGCTGCTCCACCACAGAAATAACACCACCTTAACACAGGTTGTCTGTGATCTGATTAAATACCACTTTGTTGTGGAATAAACAAACTTGAGAGTGCAATATAAAAATAATAAAATAATAAAGCCCCTAAGACTAGATCTTGAGCACAGGATAAGATCATATTGTTAATGTTGCAGAGAGTTTCTGTTTTCTAAACTAAATATATTTGGATTGTGGATTGTTGGTCAGATAAAATGAAAGGTTTGAAGACACTCTGGCTGCTGTGTTCATACATATTCATATAAATGCTGACTTATGTAATGTGATGTAAGCAGACTTGCATGCTGTATATTACATGCGTTTAGACAATGTAACACAGTGACTGTAGGGGAGAGATAGCTGAGGCAGTTGTTCAGGTGCATTCGGTTTTTCTCAGAAAATTAGAGGCTGAATTATTTAGCTGGGAGTGAACACGGAGCCAATCAGATCCCCCGCCTGGCTAACCATCTTGGAACAAGCCAAGGAAGTGGCTTTGTAGTGAGGCAGGAAGTGAGTCATGGCTGTTGCTAGGCTAAATATAGCAGGCTCTCTTGTCGTCACAAATGTTATCAATGGGAGTTGTAGAAAGATGGGGGTGCGCACGCAGACACACACACATACGCACACACACACACACACACACACACATACACACACACATGCGCACACACCCACCACACATACACACACACACATACACACACACACACACATGCGCACACACCCACCACACATACACACACACACATACACACACACACACACGCACACACACACACACACATGCGCGCGCACACACACACACACACACACACACACACACACACACATACACATACACAGAGCCAGAAGGATAGAGAGAGACACAGGCAGAGGGCTGTGACAGATGAGTGTTCTAGTGAAGCTACCTGTGGCTGAGAGCTGTTCAGGAAATGATGCTCATCGTCACTGTCTGCACCCGTCTGTCTATCGGTACTCCCGGCCCTCTTTTACTCCCTGTCGCAGTATATACGTCTGTTTGTCTGAGTGTGAGACGGAGAGAGCTGTCAGAACAAAGCAGTGCATTGAGCTGACAGAAGTGTACCACACAGTCTGTCTGGGAGCTCCTCGAGGGCCCGGCTCAGTCATTGTGCATTGCAGATCTGCAGATAAACGGCTCTGCTGCTATCCAAGCTCACTGCTGCGACCACTCCTGGAGCCGTATTCACAAAACATCCTGAGGCTGAAAATAGCTAAGTTAGGAGAAACAGAAAATCAATGATAATGAACACTGTAATGCATATTTTGATGGCAGGTGAGTACAAAATAAAACAGTAACAGCTGAGATGATTGTTTAAATAATTCCACACTCTATTTGGACACTGTAAAAAGGCAGTTTGGAGCGCTGATGACCTTCCACTCCTGTTGAAGTGCACATTAAATAATCATCAACTGCAATAAATAAATAAATAAATAAATGAATGAAGTTATTTCATGGTCATCACTGGGTTACCTGATAAAATAGGCACTAAATGTAGAGTTATCCCATCCAAGGATATGAGATACAATCTACTTAACAAGAAATAATGAATAATGAACCCTAACCCTAAACCTGCTTATATGCTGTTTTAAAGGTGTGTTATTTGTGCTACATTTACAGCCCTGATGGGTTTGAAACAGCCAAATAAATTCAATCTGCCGCTGATAGCTGTGTTGCATCGCCCCCCAACCCTAAAGCACTTCAGTGTGTCATCTGTAAGCTCTGCTGCTCCGCCTCACAACCATCAAGAACAAACAGACTCACTGTGAAAGCATTTCTAAGTCTATGAGAGAGCTCTTCAATGAATCTTTGAGGTGACTTATATGTAAAAAAAAACATTTAACAATTAGCTTATGGGTGGGAAGGAGGGAGCGGGGGAGGGAGAGGGAGAGGGAGAAACACCCAATGAGTCAGTGCTGGCTAACTCCAGTCAGAATCAAAGGAAAAAGGAAGTCCTAGAATAATTGGGTGGAGAAGCCTCAGATATGGCATCCCTTCAGGGCCAGTGTTGCCGGGCCTCATCCAACCAGGAAACGAGGAAGTGATTTCACTGTCTGCGGCCACTGTTGGAGAACAGGACGTCATGACGCATGCTTGTGTGTTTCCTGTCCTCTGGGAGAAAAAAAACCTACACAATGGATCCCCAGTTAGACTGTGAAAAAAAAGCCCATCATTTAGATCAGTTGGCAAATGGCTCAATTCATCAGGGAAAATACACAGCAGAAAGTACGGAAACAGAGAAGGAACAGGAAGAGAAGCTAATGTGCAGCTGACACGTGCATAGATGGTTGCATTTGTAGATAATGAGTTCAAGATTTTTTAAAGAAATGTGTTGTTTGTAAATGTAAAAGGATTTTACACTTCCACAGTTACTAGGGCTGGGTATCGTTTAAAAAATGACAAAACCAGTACCAATCCAAGTACCCTTAAAGTGATACTGATACCAACTGAGTACTTCATTCGATACCCATTCCACATTTAGTGCTCTGTCTTTTATCCAGTGTACTAGGTGTGTAGTGTAGACTCACTTTAGAGCGTTTAGATGGCATCCTGGCTGCTCAACTGCATAGCACGCTAACTCAAATTCACCACAAATTCACCACCACAGATGTGTTGTAGCTGCTATAACAGTGGGCCAATCACATGTTGCATTCAATTGAACAATGCTTGCGTTGATTGGCTGTGAGCAAGTCCATACAAATAGTCATATTTTCTAGTTCTGGGTGCAAAAAGGATGGATTGCAGGTATCGTTAGACAGGAGACGTTTCAATACTACTTTTGATTAATTTCAGTCGATACCTTAAAGGGAGTGCCGATACCCAGCCCTAACAGTTACACAGTTTTGTTTTACCTCCTACATCTCCTATGTGTCTTCATGTGTGATCTCTCAGTTTTCTTTTCTGTGCTTCCCTCCAACAGAAAGATGAAGTGTATCTGAATTTGGTTCTGGACTACGTTCCCGAGACGGTCTACAGAGTGGCCAGACACTACAGCCGAGCCAAACAGACTCTGCCCATGGTTTATGTCAAGGTAAAGTGTGTCTGTCTGGAGTGTCCATGCTCCATTTTTTTTTTTAATTGTGTTCTAGCATCATGTCATTTCACAAAACTCCCAGATCGGTTTTTAATAGAGAGTCATGAAAGGGCTTAAGTTTTAGTAAATTTTGGTATCGCTTTCTTTGCCTGACATATTTGATATTTTCATTCTTACACCAGACAATCCTCATGTTCCTCTGGGCTGCTTATTGTTTCCTGATCTTTATTAAATGAGTCCTTTCATTTGATTACACTGCAAGAAATAACATATTGGAAGTTTGTTGATTTTTGTTAATGTTGGCTCTGCTGTGGTTACACAGTACTTTAACCTCCAATCTGTTTTTCCAAAACCTTTGCCATCACTGGTCTGAACCTGAATCATTTCCCGATTGGCATCACATGTGAAATATCATGATTAACACAAATATTTCACTGTCACTGTCAATAGAAAATACATTCAGTTTGAGTCTGCTGCCACAGTAACGGTGCAGTCCTTAGACACAACATATAAATCAGCCAGGGGATTATTACTCTCTAATATTCATCACCTGTATTATGATAATTGTGCTTATTTCTGTAATGGATCCCAGTAGAGTCTCAATGAATTTCAAGATGTGAGATATATGCAAATTCAGAAAACATGAGCGTAGTGTGGACTCTGACTCACTTACAGATGGCTTTTGATCGTCCCCCCTCTTAATCTGTCCAAGATTAGATAAGAGATAGTTTCAGTGAGTTAGAAACATCATTGAGAACACCTACATGTACATTTGTTTGGGATGAAGTAAGAGAGACAGGTTCTTTATTTTTAAGACCTGACACACAATAGACTTTTAGGGTTAGGGTTAGTGTTAGAGTGTGTGACGCCACTTTCTAAACATTTGCTGATAAACTGAAGGTACTTGACTGGGCTGAAATGGATTCTCGAGTAGTTGTTTCCACTCTGTAATGAAACTGAGCTCATATGTGTGTCTGTTTTTTTTGGGTTTTTTTGCGTGTAGTTGTACATGTACCAACTGTTCAGGAGTCTGGCCTACATCCATTCGTTTGGGATCTGCCATCGGGACATCAAGCCCCAGAATCTGCTGCTGGATCCAGAGACCGCTGTGCTCAAGCTCTGCGACTTTGGCAGGTGAGATGCCAACCTTATCCTAAAAGCAGGGAAGCACATACTCTTTAAGTTAATATTTTCCTTGTTTTTGGCCTCAACATCTGGCAACAAACTGGGCTGACGTGGACTGTGGTTCTGATTATGTATTTTGATTTTGTGTGCAGTGCTAAGCAGCTGGTCCGTGGAGAGCCTAATGTGTCCTACATCTGCTCTCGCTACTATCGGGCCCCTGAGCTCATCTTTGGTGCCACTGACTACACCTCAAGCATAGGTAGGATGACTCCAGCTGTCACAGTCAACACTTAACCACTGAGGGTCTGTCTGTTCACCAGCAGTGGATTGCCGTCATGGTAACTCCCCTTTTGCACATGCCTGACTTTTTCCTTTTTTCTTTTTTCTTTTTTCTTTTTCAGACGTGTGGTCAGCCGGTTGCGTGCTAGCAGAGCTGTTGCTAGGACAACCAATCTTCCCTGGCGACAGTGGAGTGGATCAGTTGGTTGAAATTATCAAGGTAATGACAGGACTGACCCATTAGATGTACAGAGGGGGTTTCTTTTTGAGGAAATGAATCAAATTCCAAGTTGATGGTGTAACGTGGTGACTAATCTGTCTTGTTTTTATCATCTTAAAGGTTCTCGGCACCCCGACTCGAGAGCAGATCCGCGAGATGAACCCCAACTACACCGAGTTCAAATTCCCCCAGATCAAGGCACACCCTTGGACTAAGGTGAGTCAACAGGTACAGGAGCCCTTTTACTTCTCTTTTTAAATCCACCACTACTGCATCTCTCCATGCTTGTGTTACCATTACACCTGCCTGCTGCTCCACATCCATCCACCCTCACCCCTCAACAAACAGAGCTGCATGACGTGTTAATAGCTGCAAACCTGCTCTGATCTTTTTAGACTTTGTGAAGGACTAATAGAAAAAAAGCCTTTACCACATGACTCTCCTATTTGACTATGCAGTATGGGTGCTTTATATTGCTGTCAATGACTTGTTCTTGATTAAATATCCTTGAGAATACAAATCTAGCCCCTGTCACATTTGCATTGTTGGTGTTGAGGTGAAAAACCCATCACTTAAAAATAGCTTTAAAAACCTTTTCACATTCCATAGTTCAAACTGATAATATCCATCAAGCAAATACCTCCTTAGTTCTTGACCCGCTAAGTCAATGGATCAGTCTGCTCATATTTTGTCAACCCTATCTTTTTTTTTAGCCACGTCATTATACACAGTGACGCAGGGTGACATCATGGCAGGCTGTAAAAACGAAATGAAGTAAATTACATATCAAAAGCATTACGACACAAGTCTTCCAGGTCAAATAAGAGACTCGTGTAGGCTGTTGGTGAGCTTGATTGTACTGTAACTGGGCGGAGACACCAATATTGTTTCTCATAGAAGGCTGTATTGATGTATTGAGGAAATTAACAAGGTAGTAATATTTTGAATGTAGGTCAATTAGAACAAAATATTTGTATAGTAAGAGAATATAAGAATAACACCCCCCCCCCGGCCCAAGCTTGTTGCTGTGTTGTGAACAGCCTTACTAGCAAGCAAGATTATATACAAATATATAGAGATAGATATATAGATTTTTTTTAAACATAGCTAGGGCTTCATTCATTTGGCAGATCCTTTTTTCTGACTCTTAATAGAACATGTTTTCAGGGTTGGTTGTGTTGAGCCTGTGTTATCTCACAGCAGTGTTTTGAACCACTTTAGTGACCAAAGCATCCACCCTGCTCTGTCAGTTCTTACTCTGCCCTGTTTCAGCTGTCAGTCTTACACTGACATGTCATCCATGTCACATTGTTCTCCACTTCATGCTCTTATCTTGGTGCATGTCAAATGGGAAAATAGAGAAAGTGGGAAATTCTCTTCCTGACGTCCCCTCAGCCATCCCAACCACAGCTCTTCCATTGGATAAGAGAGTCATCCAATCAGCAAGTAGCATCAGGTCCTCAGGCGCCCTGCTATGGTTGCTCTGTGCAACTGCATTTAGTCAGTGTCACTGAGTAATTCATCCCTTCATTTATACAACCCAGTAACAGCTTCATATACATCAGCTCTCCATCTTGTGTGTGTGTTAACAACAGTGAATGTTTAGTTGTGTTTGATGTCACTCAAAAATAGCCCTGACGTGATCTTGGTTGAAATCTGACTGCCTGTCTAATTTGTGTTTAGGTGTTCCGGCCGCGTACGCCCCCAGAGGCCATCGCCCTGTGCTCTCGCCTGCTGGAGTACACGCCCACAGCACGCCTCACCCCTCTAGAGGCCTGCGCACACTCCTTCTTTGATGAGCTGCGTGACCCCAACGTCAAACTGCCCAATGGAAGGGAGAAGCCTTCACTTTTCAATTTCACCACCCAGGGTACGCACATACTCAGAACAGAATCCATGTAGATGTACTCTGAGGCAAATACACGCTTTCCATTGCCAAAATAAGTATAAGCACATTTATAAAATTGGTGATCTATAGTTTGAATGACTCATTTATTTTGTATTGTTTTCCTTGTCAAACTGATTGCTTCCTTTTAGTAGTACATACAGTATATAACTAATGTGTGAAGTTACAGGTTTGTAAAGACATGACTTGGCAACTTCTTCTTTCTCTTTCAGAGTTATCCAGTAATCCATCTTTGGTCTCCATACTCATCCCTGCTCACGCCCGCAGCCAGGCTTCCGCCTCTACCCCAACCAATGCCTCTGCCACCACAGGTTAGAGCCACACCTCCTCCACCAGCCATGCACACACTGATATTTCTGCTGTTGCTGCTAAAACAATTTCAGGCTTAAATGGTCAATATGTTTCATTTCAGTAGATTTTCCTTAGATTAAGCTTCAGTTGAGACAGCTGGTCACATTCTCTGCCTGAATTTTCCCAGCAGCTTTGAGGTTGCTGTGAAGGGAGTTTACAGAAGGACACATAGTCTTTCACATTTGGCTCTTACTCTCGTGTGTCTCTCCTTCTTTATCTTTTTCCTAATTAAGTTCAGATAATCGCTTCACTGCAAATGACAAGCTCCTCCTTCTGTCCATAGATGGTAGCAGCACAGACAGAGTTCCCAGCACCACCACCGCCTCGGCCTCGGCCTCCAACTCCACCTCCTGAGCCTGCAGAGGACCCGCCCCGCCCCGGTCTCAGCCCCAGCCCACGGCCTCTCCATTGCCCCGGCCAGGGGGTGAGCTCCGCTCAGCTCTGCTCTGCCCTGCTCTCCTCCCTGACAACAGCGGAGCGATGCTGACGCAGTCCGGGTTCAACAGCTAGCCAACAGCCCCATGCCTCGACCACAAACCAAGCACCCCTAATCCGACTCCTTTAACCCCCTCATCCAGCTGTTTGAACTCTACTCCATCCTCCGTCAAAGACGTCTCTCCGTGCCCTTTCAACGGGGAAGCAAAGTGCAGAGCCAGAGGTGTTTGTCGACTGTACTAAAGATAAAAGTACACTGTACATGTATACACAATGCTAGCCTGCTAATGTTTGTAAGAGGACAATCTGTAGAAAAAAGTCCTAAGCTGTCTCCCCAGCCCCTTTCCCACGTCTTCCCCTACATTGTCCAATTTTTCTGCATCTTCATCCTTTGACCTCTGACCCCTGTGTCACCTGACCGCCCCCCCTTTGTTTCCTCCTGTAGTGCATGGCCTGAGTATGGTTAGGATCACCCGGGGGTCATCCCCACCCCTGCCCCTTCACCTCTCACCTCCGCAGACAAGGCATGAGGCTCACGCACGCGTATACACACATACACACTCATAAAAACACACACACACAAACACACACATCCTCAGACACATGGATGCATGATGATCCTGGATGTATGTGCGGGGTAATGTTTGGACTTTTTTTTTTGCCTGGGGTTGTTTTTAAATGGTTAGCAAGCTGTTTTACTCGACCTTGTTTTAAATTTTTGTTTTGTACTCCCGGGCAGATGTTCTTGGATTGCCATGTGCGATGGATGTGACATGTATCTGGTCCTGTGTGCTTGTATAATATATACATACAATACAAAACAAACATGCATACATACACAGTTTATATATTACTTTTCCTTATGTATAAAAAGTATATATAGATATATGTATATTAACTACAATGGTTCAGAAATCATTTATGGTGAGCTCATATCTGGCAGGACAGTGGCAATATTTGCTGCTGCCTAAAGACAATAGATCTAGATAAGGTGGTGTTTTTTTTTTTTTTGTTTGTATGTTTTTTTGTTTTTTTTCTGGTTAAGCTGGAGTGTGTTAAAATTCCAGCAGCAGTCACTTCCCTGCTCTCCTGTGTTGTCTGTATTAAAGCTGTAGATGGATTTAGGGCAGTGCTCTATTCCCTGTCTTTGTACCGACTCTGTCTGTAACAGTGTTTCTGTGACAATGCAGTGTCTAGACAAACATCCCTCTTCTCCTCCTCTCTCTCTCTCTCTCTCTCTCTTTGTCTCTGTGAAGAATTCAAGATGTTTCTTAACACTCTCTCCTCGACTTCTTGAGAAGTATCGGCTGTGGTTTTTGGGGGTCTCCTGACACGCCGCTCACTGTCTCATGTTTTGTGACCACTGACTGAAGTATTAGCCTAGCGTTTTCTCTCTCTCCCTCTCTCTCTCTCTCTCTCTCCTCCACCTGCCGCACATAGAGCCATTCGGTACAGTCCGTCGAACCGTCTTATTTACAGAGAATACTCACTACAAAATGAGAAAAGAAAAAAAAAGAGAAGAAAAAAAAAAAAAGCAGAATTTGTATATACAGTTTAAATGCTCCTCACCAAAATTCTGACTTGTATGACTTGTATGTTGTTTTTTTATGTTGTTATGTTGATTTTTTTTTTTTTTTTCCATGTTGTGTTCAAGGTATGTATATATGCAGACCCATGTACTGTTTATGAGCAAAAACAAAGATGACAAAGGGTAGGGAAAGTAATGAAAAAGATATAAAAAAAAACAGAATCAGGGCAAAACTGATGTTGTTTATGGATATTGTAGATGATGATCAGCTTTATCCAGCCATATGTTCAATCTTACTTGTACAGTACAGTAGATGACAGCTGTATTATTGTAACAAGAACTAGTTATGTATAGTGTAACTATAGTTTGGAGTGCCTTTGCTTTCATACACCTTCGCCTTGTTTCCCCCACCTCACCTGGCCCAGCCATCACTCTACACCCCTCCTCCTGATATTGTGACTCTCCCTTTGGTGCTGTTGAATGTCCTGCTATCCTGCAACACACTCACATGCACACACACACACACACAAACACACACACACTCTTCCACTTTTCAGCCCCCTCCACTTGCACCTCTTTCACCTTCTTTTTCATTGCACACTTCTATGTAATATACAGACATTGTTCATTGTAAGGATATTTTCCTTTTACGGAAGATACAGTAGAAAAAAAGTGTTTATTTTAATAGATGCTAAAAAAATGTTTTATCTTGGACACATAGAGACGCACAAACATGTGTATCACAGTCCTGGCACAGACTCCGGGGCATGGAGGGGGAGGAGGGGGGGGTGGGGGTGGTTGTGTACGGCTGCGGCGGTTTAAAAAAGAAAAGAAAAAAGGCCTAAAATATGCTGTATATATATAATACAGTACAGTTTCTGTATTACTCACAGTGTTGGTTCTGTTACCAAAGCCAAACTATGATGTAGTTCTGATGAGCCATCCTCAGAGGCAATAATGTGTTCTGTCCCCCCTCTCTGGATAATATGTTGTCGTTTCTCTGTCCTCTTGTTCATTCTCCTCCCTGTCTGCATATTTCGGGGGGAATTCAGTAGCACCTAAAGGGGTCGAGTCATGTAGCCTTTCTCCTGTCTCCTGCTTGCTGTAATTTTGCATTCATGAACGTGTTGCAACCCTCCACTAGAGAGTTTGACCACTTCACCCTACCCCTAACTCCAGTTCAATAAAAACACCACAAAGGTTACCAAAAAATGAAGATGAGCAAGAACACATGCTAGTGTATTATACTAGTGCATTATACTTATGTAAACACTAGTATAATGTGCCAACTGGGGTTAAAGAAAAGAAAAATAATAGAAAATACTACAAAAACATCCCGTATAACAGTACTACTACTTGAATGCCTCCGTTTGTGACTGAAATTTTTATTTCATTTGTTTTTTCTTTTGTTCTGTGAAGGTATGCTAAATGTGCGCCTCTGTAAATATTCCCTCTGCGTGCTCTGAGGAATAGTTCCCTGGTACTGTAATTTGCATTAAATAAAGAGTAGGATAGCCTGGAAATGATCAAATTCATTGTTTTGTCTTCTTTTAAATGAGCATGCTGTTTTCTCTTTAAAAGTGATGTTAGGTGTTGGTATGTATGAAGCCTGTCAGAGTCAAATGCATAGTGTAAAAAAGAAGTTTACTTTTTTATGTTTTGCAGCAATTTTGTCTTAATCCAAATTAGTTGACAAATTCAAATTAGACTAAACCTGGTGATTAAAAGTTAAGGGCTCACCAAAGTTATCACAGTTCACCCTGAGGGACATGATATGTTTGCTAAAATCTTTTTTAAAAATCCATTCACAAGTTGTTGAGATACAAGCCAAAAATATTAGGATTCATCATGTCGTCTATTCAGGTCAAACCAACAGTGTTTGAGATAGTCTGGATGAACTGATATTACCATCCCCCCAGACTAAAACGTGCATTTATTACTATATTAGCTGAGCTCTGTAATTCCACAATTCTGGTGCAATTGACAGTTTCAAGGACAAAACATAGAAATTACTTTACATTAATATTTTATGCAAATGTCTTTAGATCAAAGCCTATTTAAATGTCTTTTGATTGGCATACAAGCATTATATATAGCTCCTCCACTGATTTAAGAAATAGATTATTATCTTGCATAACCTTCCTCTTACATGCTTAAACACACTGAAGCTATGATAGGAGACACTTTTCCTTATTTTACACTTTGAATGAAAGTTTACTGAAAGTTCTTTATTCAAAGTTCTTTTGACTTAGACATTTTGCAACTCATAAGTGAAAGTTAAGGACCATTCATTAGAATTTTTTTAATACATACAGAACCATAAGTTTGCAACAGCACCACCTGATCAGCCCTTAGTGTAACCACAGTGGAGCAGTGTTCTAACCCATGGCACCATCACACACTTCAACCTGAAGAGCACTTTTGTCAGGTTTATTTACCGTAGATGTAGAGCATTTTTTGTTGTACACCATGAAACTAAAACACAAAACTGAACACAACCTGAGGTAACAAATATAAATGTATGCTCTTTTCATACATACTTCACACTCTCTCACAATTCTGTCCGCAACATTCAAATAAAACATTAAACATCCCAACTTTAAGTCAACATTCATTCTGAAAAACACAACATATACTTACTGCAAGAAAAGCAGGTCAAATAAATGATCATCCTTACTGTAACCAGTTCATAAAACTTTGGATGGTTTCATTGATTGGGTATGATAAGATAGGTAGTGTTCAGGGAACTAGTTAAGATTTGAGCAGGACTGTGAGGTGAACAGTCATGCGATCAATGCTGAAGACTATTACATAACAGAAGTGCAATACTTTGAATCAACATTATGAGTACATTCGACTGGGGTCTCCATTATTACATAACAGAGGTAGTCCCAGAGTGTCCATGTGCAGTACATGTCTGTATTAGAAGTCAGTACATGGGTTTTTACTGACCATCTCCATCATGAGAGGAGAGATATCATCAGGCTGGATATCCTGGATCTGCAGAATCTGTTTGCTGTACTCCTCAGTCATCGTCCTCATCTCTGTGAGACAGGCCATCACTTTAGGGTAGAACAAGCTGGAGGCACAAACAATGGAGGTTCAAGCCGATGGTCTGTGAAAGGAAGGTCTCAGACTAAATAGACGGAGTGGCACTTGGTATTTCACTCACTGTTTTCCTGGGCCTGTTCTCTTGCAGTCGATCCAGGTTTTTAGTGTAAGTGCCAAGTTTTCATGTACCTCATCAATCACACTATGTTGCTGCACGCCTGGGCGATCTGATACAGTGAATAAAAAACAAATCTCTACTAATCCATAGCAACTTAAAAATATGTTTACATATTTGGTATGCGTGCAAATGCATCCTGTTTCTCAAGTGTAAGTATTTAAAGGGTTCACTGATGATTGATCAGTAATGTAGTACTGATGAAAATCTAACATCACCTGGTGAAAAGAGGGACATAGCTTGCATGAGAACATATTCCTCCTCCTGCAGGCCCAGTTTGCGTAGTGTATGGTGTAATTTGAAAAGAGGCTCCAGCAGGAGTGGCTGGAAACCTGCTACAAAGCACACAAGAGCAGATGTAAAAAAAGGGCAGAGATGAGAGGAAAACAATAATAAAGTGTGACACAAGTGAATTTTTTTTTCATATTACATGTATGTTCCAACAGCCTGTAGCATCAGCTACTATGTGAATACAAGCTTTTCTTTGAGACGCTTAAGATATTGAATTCCTTTACAAGACTTATAAATAATAACAGTAAATTAGGAGTGAGCAATCTGACAAAAGGACAAGGATTATTATTACAATGTATTGACATTTCCTTGTTTTAAAAAGTTTTAAAAATCACACGCTTTAAAACATTAGACTAATGCATTTGGTAACTTATTCATCTAATGCTGTGAGTTTTTAGTTTATTAGAGACATAATGTTTTGGTCATGTGCTTTTAATTTTTAGAAAAAAAACATATTTGTTAGGCTCTCATCCCATGACTTGCTTAGATATGAAGCCATGACATCACAATGTAAAAACTTTGACACAGAAAGAGAAGACTTGTGCTGTACTGCACAAGATGTATTAATGGCCTTTATATTGCAGAATATGGTTTCCTCCACCAGTGTTTGACTTATATGATGATCATTTTGGCCACTTGAGTTCATTGGCAATAAAGCATAAAGAATAAGCATCATTGGTATGGTTACATGCCGCTTGATCAGTGGCAAAAGTGCTGAGCATCATATCGGATGCATATCGGAGTACTTTTAAAAGTACTCCGATATGACACTTTATATCATATCATCATGACACTTTTTGACCAATCATAAAAGTAATCTCTGTTGTCTGAACCCTGTATCACCTATTTCTACGTTCAATATCTTCATATACTTTTTTAAGAGACAATGTATACAGTAGCGCTGTTAAATAGTCTGCCAGCTGACCGCAGTGAGCACAGAGCGAGATGACAATGATTGGATACCAATTGCATTTTGTTTGATCTTTAGAAAAGGAGCAAACACCAGTTGGACAACATTCTGGTGAGTGTTCCTCCACGAGTCATGTTACACATACAAGAATGTAAGAAAAGAAGTGCACACGTTTACAGACTTGACTGCTCACTAGTAAAAAGTACAGTGTATACTGTATAAACGCGCAGAAAGCATTATACCAACATTCATAGATTGTATTTGTACTATGACAATTCATATAAAGGGCGTGAGGCTAATAGTAACTAATATGAGTGAAATGAAAAACTAAAGTAACGCTTCCTTTTTTTGGCAGCAATCAAGCCAGAATTTAAATATCAGTGTGTGGGTGTTGCTTTTTCCTCTTGGTTCACAGGTGCTTGACATGTCTGAGTCTGCATATCTTTTATATGATTTCACACAATGTCATTTTTTTTTTTTTATCTTTTTTTTTAATTTTTTTTTTACAAATTTTGTATTTTACAATCCGTGCTAGCTTCAATTGTTCAAATCCAATCTACACCTATGACTAAATGCAGTTTGTATTAATTAACTACTTAGATTTGATTATGATTATCCACTGCAAGATCCAGTGGCACTTCAGCCACCACATGATTCCACTTCTTTCCTTACATCACTATTAGTTCATATTTTATATCAACATTGGATCAAATGACTGTGCCATGTAAAGAGCTGCTGATGAACTCACAGATACGATCACCTGACTGTGATGCAATTTTGAATTTGTTATTTATGATAGATACTTAGGTATACATTTTCACAATGTACAGTAAACATAGCCAAGCGTACCCAATGTATAAAATAAGTATTTCACACTGAGCACCTGGACACCTCAGGGCTGTGTGCTGAGACCCCTCCTATTCTCCATCTATTGCAAACCCATCTATGATTATCATTATAATCAAGTTTGCGGATGACACCATTGTGAGTTTGGACAGGAAGAATAAGTCAGCCTACAGAGATGAGGTCAAGAAAGGTCTTGAAAGGCTTAATTTCCTGAGATGCCTGACGAAAGGACAACTTCCACAATAGCTCCTGGTCAACTTCTACAGGTGCACCATACAGTCCACCATTACATACATGGTGCTCTGCCTGCCCCTCTGAGAACAGAAATACCCTAATCAAAATGTCTCAGAGGATGATCAGAGGATCATTGACTCGCAGCTCCCAACACTGGAGGCGACCTAGAACCTGCTGCAGCTGCAAAGTCATGAACATCTGCAGAGACACAGCCTATACAGGCCACACAATCTCCACCCTTCTGCCATCTGGAAAGCACCAAAGAGCCCTGCATGCTCACACAGCCAGGCTGAAGAACAGGTTTTGTCCCAGTGCTGTCACTCCTGAATACACAGAGCAATACTTTTTTTTTTTTTTTTTTTTTAAATTCTGTTAATAGCTATTTAGCTCTATCTATTCTATATGTTTTGTATCTTATAATGTATAGTGTCCATATTTGTTTTTTTATAGTTTTTTATTTTTAAATTAGGCAACTATAGGCTTGCTACAATTGGCATTTTATTGTACTTGTACAATGACAAAGTTAAGTTAAAATGCTTTGGCAGTTTATTGTGTAAGTGATCTCACCTCGTACAGCGTCGTCTATGCAGTATGTCATATGACCACATTCCCAGATGCTTGTTTTTACATTGAACACCATGTTAAAGCGAATCTGCATTATTTCAAACATAGCTCCCTTTAACAGAGCGATTTGGTCCGCCATGGTTAAAGATCTGAAAGAGACATGACACAGTTCAGAGTGAATACATGCTGCCCAACTGACATAATTCATAAGAAAATCTATTTGAAATATACACTGAGGTATGCTTTTACCCAAAGATCTTAAGGCTTTTGGAGAAGCTAATGATGTCCTGGATCATGTAAGTGGTGAGGTCAGTCACATGAGGAAGAGCAGTAAAAACGCTGCTTTTTCTGACCTCTTCGCCCTCTTGGTTCTCAACAAAATCAGAGAGACTGGAGGAGGAGGAGAGGGAGCCAGCACACGAGGATATTCTAGGGTCTGTGGCAGATTTATTAAATGTAGTGCAGGTGTTTGTAGGGCAGTTGGTCAGTGGGTTAGCAGTCTTGCTTGTAGACCGGTTGTATTCACTCACCGGGATTATCTTTCTATCCATAGGCTAAAAAAAGAGACAATGTCAGTCAGACAACAAGACAATGGCAATGATAGTACCTCAGTATGATAGTGCATTCTTCCATTTGTTTACACACCCTAAAGCCACTGAAGCGGGAAAATGCTGTGTCAAATGTGCAGTGGTGGCTACAGAGCAGCTCCTGAATGGTTTCTTCCTGTTGGGATGAAAGCTGCAATTGTGCACTATGCACACTATGCATCTTTTTCTTCTTGATTCGGATCCTTCTCTCCAATACCTCCTTCTCAGACATGACCACTAGAAGGACACATAAAATACCTGCTGCAAGTACTGTATGTCACCAGAGAAATAAAAAAGCCACTTACTTTACATCTTGAAACAATGATGTCACAATATAAGATAAATAACCATTTCTCTCTTAGGCCATCCTTAAAAGAAGTTTGAAATCCATAAATTATAAATAAATAAAAAAGTCTGAAATATGTGCTGTTTTAGACATGCTCCTTTTATTTGACCTTATACCCAATGTTGAATGCTTGTTGTCTTTAAACAATTGCAAAAACTATTTTTGTCTCATGTAACAAATTGTCATATAGTCACTTAAGTGGCATCTAAATATTTAATGAACAGGGCTCATGCTGTCATATACAATACAAAATCAACTAAAAACTATGGATGATTTGTTGTGTCTGGATGTTACTTACTTTCTTTACGCATGCCAATGGACTGGCATTTTCGGAAGCGGCAAGCTTGACATGACCGGCGGTTGTTTTTGGTTATAATGCACTTATTCAGGAAAGGACAGGAGGGCTGCGTTGACCTCTTTATGGCACGTCTGAATTAATTTTAAAAAATCCACTTTGTAACAGCTTACATATATCAATCTGAAGTTAGAAATCAGACACATGAAACTACAGTATTACATTGTACCATAAATGTACCAGACAGGAAATAACCAAACAGAGTGTATGGAATGAAACAAACCAGATTCTGACTTCATACTTGGGCTTTTTTTTTATTTCCAATGCCGTTTGTAATGTGGTCATAGGTAGTTTCAATGTATTCCAATAAGTGAGTCAAAGAGAAATCTGGTGGCAACAATCAAATCATAAAATAATTCCTACTTATGGTTCAATGTAAAACTGTAATCAGCAAAATTGAGTAAGTGTCTGAATGCTTACAGTTCAAATTACAGTGACAGACTATACACCAGCATACAGTATGGTTACAGTTCAAATTTGTTACAAGTTTTCAAACCCCTAGCATCTTTCATGGTATTATTGCTTTTAATTTAATTCCAATGGAAAATAATATCTACATCATTTAAAATAATTATTTTAGAATTACAACAACTAGACTCACAATCACGGACTTACATAAACCTAGACCTAGAGAAAATGCAGGCATCTACACTCTGAAATCTCTTGATACCATATATCACTCTGCAATTAGATATAGAACATATGTTTCTAAATACACACCACTGCACTTTTGATCAAAATATGGGCTTCTCTTCTCTCTATGTAATAGGAGAGCATCACATTCTTCGGTTTACTTACTAGGTCTTCTAAAGAGATCTATTTTTTCAGAAGACCTTCAGCTACAAGTTCCAACAGTAAGTACTGAGATTGGAAAGTCTGCTTTCAGATATAGTAGTAATCTTCATTGAATCATGTACACCAGATGCTGAAGCTCAATACTTTGGTGTGTATATAGTTTACAGAGACCTTATTAAGGGATTCAACTTAGCAACACATGCTCTTGCAAAACCTAAAAGCTCTTCTCTTATTACAATTATGTTATTATGAATTATTATGAACTCCAGACTCTGCAGCTCCAGTGAGATTTTTTTTCCTTTCTCAGCTGATTGTTTTGAATGATGTCAAACTGTGGTGAAGAAGACCGCATCAGACTATAACTAAAACAAGTAAAGGTAGGAAAAGACATCAGGGAAGCTGTAGTTTCTGGTGGTTTGGAGCTGGTCACACAAAAGAGACAATGAGGAACTTGTGAAGCCACCGCAGCAAGTTTTTTTGTATATCAGATGTGAGGTAAAATCAGACAGGGTTTCGCCAATAATTCCAAATGTCCATTCATTTGTGGAATTATAACTTTTGCATACAATATAATAACCATAACATATTTAATCGAATGCATTTTACATTATTGTTACTGCTACTGAATAATGGACATACTAGAATACTTCATAGAGGCAGTGAGAAATCTGAGATAATATGACTGACTGATGAGTGTTAGGAGAAAGTGAGGGTCTCTTCGAGCACAAATTAAGTGTTGTGCTGCACAACATACACTACAGGTCAAAAGTTTTAGAACACCCCAATCTTTCCATTTTTTATTGAAATTTAAGCAGTTCAAGTCCAATGAATACCTTGAAATGGTACAAAGGTAAGTTTTGAACTGCCAGAGGTAAAAAAAAGATAAAATTATACAAAAACACTTAAAAAAGTAGGTCTTTCCTACAGAGAACTTGAGAAGAAAGTCAAGGTGTCAGTGAGTACAGTTTCCTTCACCATCAAAAAGCATTCAGAAACTGATGGGGGAAACTCTGAAAGGAAGAGGTCTGGCAGACTCAAAGCCACAACAGAGTCAGAAGACAAGTTACTGAGAGTCAACAGCTTGCGTGATAGGGGGCTCGCACGACAACAGCTTCAAGCACAGCTTCACAGTGGTCGTAGTAAGCAAGTCTCAGTTTCAACTGTGAAGAGAAGACTTGGAGTTGCAGGTTTGACAGGTCGAGTTGCAGCAAGAAAGCCATTGCTAAGAGTCAGAAGAAGAAGAAGAGGCTTGCCTGGGCCATGAAACACAACCAATGGACTACTGAAGACTGGGAGAAGGTGTTTAAGTTTTGACTAATGAATCAAAACTTAAAATATTCTGTTCATCACGCAGGAGTTTTGTACGCCGTCGAGTAGGCGAAAGGATGGTTCTTCAGTGTGTACATTAACTGTCAAATATGGAGGAGGAAGCATGATGGTCCAGGGCTGTTTTTCTGGATCCAGGGTCGACTACCACAGCATTCTGCAGCGCCATGTAGTACTCTCTGGTATGCATGTATTTGGTCAGGGGTTCATCCTACAGCAAGATAATGACCCAAAACATGAGTCCAGAACTACCTTAGGAAAAAAGACCAAGATGGTAAGCTTGAAAACATTTTTTTAATAAAAGCATGGAAAAATTGGGGTGTTCTAAAACTTTTGACTGGTAGTGATGATAATTGCACTTCTTTTTTTGCTGGTGTAGCAGAAAATCTGCTTAAGAAGTTCCTTCATTCAAGTCCACATATCTAGTGAATATTTAAGAAAAGTGAGAAGCATTTTGTCACCTCTCTTCAGTATCACAAATGTTCACACTGGTTATTTTCATTTACTGTATCCCAAAACCATAAAAAAGAAAAAAAGAAACTGCAGGACGTGTGTAAGAGGATTAGTGAAACAGCCCCACCTGAAGAAGCCCTTGCAGCCCTCACATGTCAAGGCATTGAAGTGGTAACCCTTAGCCAGATCTCCACACACACCGCATGCTTTGGGCTCCTCATCCTCTGTCCCCCTTTCTTCCTCTTCCTCTTCTTCTTTTTCTTCATTTTGCCCTGTGACCACCTCTCGAATGGTACTCATTCTCACCTGAGGGATTATGCAATAATGGCATCACTTATAGTCATATTGTTTTCACACAAGTACAAACAAGAGTGTGAGATAAAACCTACCAGTCCCTGTAAAAAAAGTTTTTAATTATTAACAACAAAAACAAAAATCCTAATCAGTTTATGCAATACACATGATTTGCAGTACTCATACATTCCAATGTGATAAAACAACCATATTGCAGTTCAATCAGTTTCCTTCTATTTTTTAATAAAGGAGCAGTGGTACATATGCAAATAATGGGTGGAGTAATATAACTCTATTAAAAGCCTTTAATTCTAGTGCACTCCCTGAGACTGATCTGTAGAAGAGCTCTGCAGTGTGTCAGCTACATCACTGCAGTAGGTTACAGTAAGTTTTCAAGGGACTAGAACAGTCATTCCTTCAAACACTTCATTATGAAGTAACCTGATGATGTCTTAGCGGTCTGTATAGTCCAACACTGCTCTAACTGAATTTTGGATTTAGTGAGATAGGTATTGAAATATAGCAAATGCAAATGACAACTAACTTTTGGTTTGATTAGTAATTAGTCTTGTTGAAGAATAACACTGAGATTTAAAAAACAAAACAAAAAAACAAAAAAAACATGTATTTCCAGTGTCAATAAATAACTGAATCATATTTTTTTTTATCATTAATTGTATACTGGATGCCATTGTTCACATGTTTTAAACTGACTGTCTGTACATAAAGAGTGAGGTGGTGTGTGTGTGTGTGTAGTGCGTGTGTGTGTGTGCACAAGCACCACAAATACTATTAGCCTACTTTAAATTGCACAGACTGTCGTATGACAGTGTTTACACCCTGGAGAAAACATGTTCACCCCTCTGCCCTCATGCTTCAACAAGCAAGCAGCAACATATTTGTAACACAACATTCTTAACTCATTCAAAAACATTTCTGACTGATTGTCAACTTACCTGAAAACACGACTCCTACTTCTCTTTCCTATCCGTCTCCTGGTTAAAGGTCACGTTTTATTCCGGCAGTGATCGAGATCATTAAACTCAGTGATTTATATGTCCAGGTAGCCTGCAGATTTCGGTTAATCCCAGGGGATTTTTTTTGTTATTTTAACATTAAACAAATGAGGACCGATTTCGCACTTGCTCTTCCTGCTGAACGTGTTGTTTGATGTTGCTTCAAGTGCTCCCGGCTGCAGCCCGCGGGAAGGCGGGGTTAGACGTTCAGCACCGCCCGCCTGGTTGGAGTCCGTCAGTTTATCACCTGTAACTTGTGACCTCAGCCCTTGGAACTGGATGTAGGGCGATCTAATATCAAAACAAGGCAAATCTTTGAAATCATTGAAAAAAAGACACGTTGTAAGTTTTACACTCAGTGTTGTCTCTGTCTCACGCTGCATGTGCTGACATCTGCAAACTGTTGATTCTGCATTTTGAGGCCAGAGTATTTGACTATTTGATGGGATTTATGCCATTTTAGATTTCCACCACTGAGTGTTTCTGCCCTCTAGTGGTCCAAAATCGTGGTGGATATAACAATAGTTCTCATGTAAAAGGACAATGTTGTAGGGCATTTAGAAATACACCTGCATGTTTTTTGCACACCGACACACGCATACACACACACACACACACACACACAAATGTTCTTTTACCTTGTCAAAAACACTTAGAATTAGAATCTGGGAATAAGCAAATACTTTTTATCTCACAAGTTTAACTGCTGGAGGATGTCTCCTACTTCACTGTAAAGTCCACTCAGTGTTCGTACAATGAAGGCTTCAAGTTTCCACATCACACTTGTACAAATTGAGTAATGGCCCTCTATTGGCTCCAAATTTGTAATGTCACAAAATCATGCAGACCGGTACACTCCTATAACTTTTTAGAATTAAGATGAGAACAGAGAAACTTTCCCCCTTCAGCAGATTAATGTGAGAACAGCTTCTAGTGTCAAACTCTGCACATACATCATTCTGCACAGTGAAGCTCAAACATCCAACTACAGGAACAAGAAGCAAAACACTTTTTTACTGGAAGAGTATTTTAAATCAGACAGTATTATAAAAGAAAATCATTTGTAGTGAAAATGTAATAATTCATTGTATCACTTTAAAAATGACATTTTTCTCTGTCACAATAAATCACAAATTGAAGCTGGACAAGGTGTTTTCATGCCACATTATCCTGGTTTCTATACAGCAGATGACTCTAGCCAGCAGCATATTCAGATATCCCATCATGGGAATAAGGGTTTAGTTAGATGTTATGGGGTTTAAATAAGATTTACATACTAATTTTTCACTCAGTTTCTCAATAAAAAGCCTTCCTGAAACATCCCCAGAAGTCCATAAAGTCAGTTCTGTCAAATGAAATAGCAGAAGTTCTTTATAGTGAACAGGAAACACGATGTACATTCTAAATAAAACATAAATAATAATGACCAAAAGACTATAATTCACCCCAAAACTCACAATGATGAAACGTATACTTTAATAATACGAGTGAACAACAAAGTCAGACAGCAGACTATACCTCAGTACAGTCTGAAATATTTTTAGCCCTGTCTTTACTCAGTTTGAGTCTTTGTGCTGCTCTGCTTCATTCCCGCGTTCTTGCTCCACTTGGCTGATCATCTCTTCCAGTACTAGGTTGGAGGCTCTTTCAGATGGAAAGGTCGACTGAGAGGCCCCTGGTGTGCTAGGAAGGATCCCAGCTGGCTCTGCTGTCCCCTGAATGATACTACGAGCTGCCTGCAAGTGTCTATGCTGCCTCTGGTGCACTGCGAGAAAGAGAAATCACAAAGTTTAACAAGCGAGTATAGACACAATTGCTATTTTTTTTAAATTTAGAAAGGGACATTTTGTGCCATTTCATGTGCTTTTAATTGTTGCTGCAAATGCTGTCTACTTATAACATTTGAAAATAGTAAATAGTAAAGGTAGAGCGGTTGTATTCTATGAATACAGTAGAAACAGAAAAATCCCAAACCTCTTTGCCTGACACTGATCTTCTCAACCTCTGGGATAAGGAAACTGTACACCAACTCTGACACAATCTCCTCTGACTGAAGACTGTTCCGACTGCACGCACACACACACACACACACACACACACACACGCACACATGAATTTTGTTTATTAACCATGGGTTTGTATATTTGAACACAAACCGTAAGCAGACATGGTGAAGTGTGAGGTGTCCATTACCTTTCCTCCACGGCATAAGCAATGTCGTTGACCTCCTTCGCCATCCTGCGGATCTCCTCTCTGGCCTGTTGGTCAGCTGTCCCCTCCAATGTCCCCAGGATGATGTCCTCCAAATACAAATCCACAGTTTCCTGGTGTACCTGCACCACCTGTGACACAGTGTAAAGGAAACATACAAATCTAAGTATTAAAACAAGCACACCATAAGCACACAAATATGATTCTTATAACAAACAATAACTTCTTTGCACTCTTTTCGTTAAAATGTGATAGATGTACGTACTTGTTTGAAGATATCATCTTCTTCTCTGCGTCTGCGCTCCTCCACCTGTCTCCTTCCACTCTCCTCAGCCTCTCGGAGGCGACGGCCTCTCTCAGCCAGTAATGTAAAAGCATGGATCCTGCGCTCTTCCTGGAGACGAATCAGCTCCTTGGACAACGTGTCAAACAAGTGCTCAAGCTCTCCACCTAACTCTCTGGCCTGAGATGCCTCCGCATGAGAGGTCTGGGAGATGAGAGAAAATGGGTAATGAAATTGTTTGTAGTTGGAGTAAAATTGAATAAGTGAATGAGTGTTTGTGTGTGTTTCACCTTTTGCCTGTGTTTGTCCCTCTCTTTTTTCAGGGCCAGTACAAGCTCTTTGTTAGCTTTGTGTAGATCCTGCTCCTCCCTCTGCAGAGCGTGGATGGTCCTCAGTTCCTGGATGAGCTCCAGATGGTTCTCCTTGCCATTAAACATCTGTATTACAACACAAGCAGAAAAAGAAAAGAGATCTCTAAACAACTTTATAAACAACATTTCTGTAGGCACTTCAGGCATAAAAAAGTCACAGACATGCAGCTAAACATATTTACTTAAGTCATTTGGCAGAAGTTGCTTTATAGTGTTTGCCTCTCACACCACTGGCGAGCTACTGGAGCTGCCACTGAGGAGTGTGCTGAAATGCAATGAGACAGAGTGCTAGACTTTTTTTTTATAAGCACGCACACACTTGAAAACATGAACAGACCTCGTATTGAATACTTCTTCCTCTCAGTAGTTTCTGCAGATGGATGGATGCAAGCTCAATTTCCTCATCCCCCTATTGAAAGACATTTAAATAAATCAACAAATTGCACTCCTGATACCTTTAAGATGAACAATGTTTGTGTCAATTAGGGTCAGAGACATTAGCTGACCTCCGCTGGTTCCTCCACTTTGGGAGTGGCAGGACGAGGAACAGGTTTCTCCTTCTTGATAAGAAAACGTAAGGACTCCTCCATTTGCTCGTCTTTCAGGGCCTGTGGAGCCAGAGGTGGTAAAACATGTGTATCTGGAATTTAAGCAGCATGCTTTATGAACATGTTTGTTATTTGTTCTGCTTCACCTTGTATTTCTTTATAAGTTCTAGCTCTCTTTTCTCAGGGGGCATCATCATGTCTTTGATGATGTTGACTCTGGGTTTGTGTCTTTTCACCCGTGGCTTGCGGACTGTGGCAGAGAGCCCTGCCTCAAGCTCTAGCAAGCCTATGATTGACAAAAAAGTCAAAGGTTACCAAAACACATCTATCAATTAAACCATCAAATTTTATTTGTATAGCACCTTTTGTACAGGTCAGTGCAATTCAGAGTGCTTTACTTGTGACTAACGAGTTAATAATAAGACAGTACTAATGAAAGAGTAAATTATGAAAATGTAATAATAAAACAAAAGAGAATTAATAAACAGTAATACATACAAAATATAATAAATAAAATATATAAAAGGCAATAAAACATGTTGTAATATGAACACAATAAAAATAAATTATTAAAAAACAAACAAATAATGGCCATAAATGATTCTAATCAAAAGCTGCTTATATGGAAATGATCCACTCAATTTGAGTAGCAGCATGTGGATTCAGACCTTCATATGTGTCCAAGTAGTGGCTTTTTAACTCGTTACTGAGGGTGTTCCTGTTGCTGACAGCATCCCTGCGGGTCCAACGAGCATTTGTCTGAGAAGAGTAATCTGTATAGGCTTTGACAATGCCACGTCGATCTAGCTTTGCATTCTCATTCCTCCTTTTAGCTTCCAGTTTTCTCAGGGCTACAAACAAAACAATGGGTAGTAAAAGAAAAGCCTTCAATAACACAGTTATGATCAGACTATTATGCTATTATGTTAGAGTGGAGGCAACAGTTGTCTTACACCTCGTGTAGTCATTGCGGATCTTGTGTAGCTTGGTCTCCTTGTCTTTTCTGTACCTAGAATATATCTGGTTTAGTCTCTCATTTGTGACTTCTTTCTGGGTCCCATCTCTCTGCCTCAGCAGGTCTGTCAGCACAGCAAGACGAGCCTCCTGCAACCTGGCCACCACCCACAGCAATAGAGAACATAGCAGAAGAGCAGTTTAGCGCTCACAAAACACATTTTCTGGCCACTTGGGGGCAGCGGTAACAAGCTAAACACAACACTGATAAATTCTCTTGAGTTGACTTGGTGAACATGTGAGCCTGTTGTTTCTGTCCACCTGGCCATTGTGAGTCCAATATTCACTCTCTTTTTTAGCTCTGTTTTGTTCTCCACCAACTGTTTAGGAAAAAATATAAATGCTCCAGTATGTGCACCAGCTAGTCATATCCATGTCTGTCTTTTGGTACAGGGCAGTTAGCATACTGTTCAGTTCATCAGAGGGTTTTTAAAGCATAAATTACTCTGTTGAGAGTGGTGTGACTGAACAGTAATGTTGGAAAACCAAAACAATGTGTTGAAAGACTCTAAAAAGCTTCATCGAGCTGAAGGGAACTGCAGTGTTGGATTATAATTCTCTGTGGGTTCATTACAAGTGACTCCTGTGACATTAGTTATTTTATCTATTGTAAGTATGAAAATACTGATTATGGCTGCTTTAAAGCCAGCATGTATAGAATTTGAACCACACAAAAACTCGACAGTGGCAGTATCTAAAAACATTGTGGCAGACAGCATAGCACCCTGCTACATGAATTTGAGCACTTTTAGGGTTTGCTGTAGAGCACTTGTGATGGCAATACTGCTGAAATCTTTACCAAACACTGCACCAACAACATTTTAGGTAGCAGTAGCAATGTATGTACTGTTAAGTACTACAAATAGTGATTAAGTTCAATAATAGTAGTTAAGATGTAGCACTACTCACTTCTGGATTTCTCCTTCTCTGAAAGCCCACTCTTTGGCCTCCATTTCCTCCATCATACGCCTCCTTTTGTCCAGCTGGCTCAGGTCATCCAGTGGAGGAAGGGTGGCCTCCCAAGCCTGTTTGGCACGTGCCCGCTCTATCATTTCTACTTCTGCTAGGCCTGCAGGCAGACCCCGACCTGACGTGAATGAAGACAGGGACTGCTAAGCTAATTATAAGACTAAATGTACAGAGTATTCAGCTGATTGGACTGGTAGTATGGCTCAAGAGCTGTGGTTTTAATAAGTTAATCATTATAATAAAAAAATTATATAATGCATTATAATCTACAATTGTTGAATATCTGAACAGTGGATTTTGTACCCCAAGTCAAAGCTGCAAGTGTCAGGAGCTCTGAGGGAGTCGTTCCAGGCTGTACCACATACTCAGGGCTGTATGGGTCGGTTTGTGTTTCACTCTCCCTGTAGTCTGTCTGGACCCCCACAGTGAAGTGGGTGGGCAGTTGCTCAGCATTTTTTCCAGCAGTGGATTCAAACTCTTCCCTGAGGAGAAAAAAAATAATGAACAGATGTGCAAAAAGGAACAATACAAATGGAAAATAATGAAAAATAAAGTTACATGAGGAACTTACTTTGGAAAAGAAAAAATCACATCTGGGGGAACCTGCTGTGCAAATGGGATTAGAGGGCTAAAAGAAACAGAAGGGAACATCACATCAGCCACTATGTCAAACTTTGACATAGTTTGTTGTCTCTTGTCAACTGTCATAATGTCACAGAAAGGTGCATTAACTACTCCACAATGAAATGAACATGTCTGTATGACATAGGATACGGATTCAGAGTGTAGGCTGGGAAATCAAACCGTTTAAAGTATTTCCAGCGGTCAGCTCCAGTTACTTGGCACTCCTCCCTTTTAAGCCATTGCTGAGTATTTGGAATAACCCTATCAAGAAGATGATCAGGAATCACAACGAAAAACTGATAAGGGACATTGTTTATGTCTGTAACGAACAGTGGTGTTAACCTTGAATTAATACAATACAGTAAATCCCACTGTTAAATAAGTGTGTCTGATGATAGTGTTACCCAGCCAGTTGCTGCAGTGCCTCTCTACGCTGTTGTATGTGGCCCTGCCAGCGGCGATCAATAGAGGCCGGTACAGGGTCTACAGGGTCCAGTTGAAGAGTATACCGTGGGTGGTGGGGCAGGTTACTGAACATTGACCCAAACACTGGCACTTTTCTCTGTGTAAGGGTTAGAGTTAGCAAGAAACAGTGTCAACGAGTGGACTTTACATTGAGCCCATTTCTTTGTTTTCATGTATAAAGAGTGGCAGGTGAGAAAAGGGGCACTCCAGAGAGGAGGTGTGTGTACATCATGACTGCTTATAATGACTTTATTGTCAAAGCTATTGATAGTTGTGTAACATAACCCCGTTTAACCCAAAATCATTTCCAGTGTTGAAGAGTTAAAACTTGCTGGACATACAGAAAAATGTACTTTGGTTTCTGTTACTTTTAATTTACATTACAGCGGGTAGAGCCGATTGCAACACAACACAAACAAACAAATATTTTGTTGAAACATTGATAAAGTAATAAGCTTACTACTCGATCCTGAGACGTATAGGCCTTGAGATTGCACCTGGCATGGTCTACCTCCGATGACACTGTGTAAACTGGATCTGTGACAAAACAGTTTCATTAATGTCAGCCAAGTGAGCTTGCCAGTTTTCAAATGTTAGCTCAGGACAGCTAACGTTAGCGTTTGTTTACTCACCATACAAGTAGTCATAAACCCGCTGCCGCTGAGCAGCTTTATTAGCGTCATTTTTCTTAGGAACTGTGCGAGTGACTGATACGCTCATTTTCTTGCGTCGATTAAAAACGTGTTTTTTTTTCTCCAACAAATTTATCTCACAGACAGTGATATCATTGACCACGGTGGTAGCGTTATGTGTATAATGTTACCATGGAAACCACAGACTGACTGTTGACAAGTGGAAGGACGTCTATTTCCTTCTTTTCTTATCATTTTCTGACAGTTAGCGTACCTAAGTCTTTGGATGGACATACATTTCTATAAATGACGGTCAGCTGCCTTAGAAAATAATGTGTTGTTCCTTAATAAAACAAAAAGTCAAACCTACAAGCCTTTAAACGCACGGAGAGAAGTTGACTACGACTCCCGAGAAGCATTTCGATAAAAACCCTCCTATCACCGCATAACGATTTCAGATACTGCCAGCAGCGCGCAAGAGCGACAAATTATTCTTTATGAAAAGTGTATTTATCAACGCGACTTAAACCAGGTCACTTTTAGCTCCTGAATCTCTTTAATACACTCATAGTCACGGTCTTTAAAAAAAAAAAAAATCAATTATAGTGCACTGCGGTAGGCTAATTTAATTCATAGCCAACTGTAAATGCAACAAGGAAGTGTTTTCAGGCGTCTGCTCCACAACAATGGTGGCTAAGGCTCATGGGAATTGTAGTAATAATATAACAATAGTCTTTATTTATGTAGCACTTTTCTTTACAATGTTACAAAGTGCTTTACAGAAGAAATAAAACCAAACAAGGCAGATAACCTCCTAACATTTTGTCCATACCATTAACATACATGACGGGCACTAAATATTACATATTTCAGTATAATGCACTCCAGTAGACACCACCACCACCCACTACAACCACAATAATACACATTTAAAAAAAAATATATATATATATATATATATATATATATATATATATATATAAGCTTTGCAAAAGTAGAATTAATATTAATATAATATAATATTTATATTTACCCAAGAGAATGTTTAAACTAACTGTTTACTCCAAAAGTACTTTGACAGTACTTTTTCTCATTTACGTGACGTGCTCCAAACCTTTCATGGCACATTTTTGCGTTGTCAAAAAGGCTGATTTTAGCACAAACAGGAAGTCAGTATTATCAAAGGGGAACAGTGCACAGACACACACATACACATGAAACATAGTGAGTATTTTCTTCCTCTTCCCTAAAGTCTGCTTTATCATCTTTTTTTGAAACATTTTGGATATGAGGAACACAGCTGACTGAGGCATTACTTCACAGTTGGAAGTTTTTGCAATGTTGTGGTTAAGCTAGTTGTGACAGCTCACAGTCAGCTGATTTATATGTTAAATAAACACTGTCTATTATTAGATGTCAGAAAACAGAACAGATCAAGCTGTTGTGACTATAGTGACTTTGACACATGCTTTTATATCCTAGATTCTCACATTAATGTGTATTTGCACTTGTTCTTTTTCAGTATTTTTTTTCTTCTTCTGAGGCACAGAAGTGAACACAAGTAAAGGAAAGGCTGAGTTGTTATCATTCATCCGCCCCATCTGATCTTATGTGGGACAATTAATATCAAGATGTCTCTTTGCAAGATGTACTCACAAACCACAAACTCCTCATAGAGTTTGCAGATCATAACCACATAAGATAACTTATTCTTGTCAGTTAAGTTCTGATCTGCAAATTGAATCTGTAATAACGCCTACCCCACTTTTAGCACACCAGCAGCAGCTCATGTAAGCAACTCTGCATTTTTAACCCCTCAGCAAATATGCCACCACAAAAACAAATGTGTTAAAATACTCTTACTCAGCAGGAAAGATGTATTTTAATTTACAGTGTGATACCTACTGTAAAAAAATATTCACCAGTTTATCAGCTAAAACCTTGTTAAAACTAATGCAGTCTGTTTTATATACTGTATATGTGTTGATTTGACTGTACAGAGATCTCTGATTTGAATTGTCATATTGAGAGGGTTTTTAAAAATATTTCCTATACCCACGTTTATGTCGTGGGTAGACTAAATATTAGAATTGCCCCTCAGCATATTATAACACAACTGAACAGCACTACAATTCTCACTCTTCAAAATGTCTTCACAAAGTCTAATCAACACCTCACTAAAGAGATGATAAGCTTCAAGAAAAAAAGGTTTTGTTAGTTTGCATTAAATAGTGATGTACACAGTGTTACCAAATGAAACTGACTTTTTATGTTTATTTAGGATAGGTTTGATATAGACGTGTGTCTACAGTGCATGGACCAACAGTGTATTTTGTTATTTGATTTGGAGGTTAGTTGAACACAGCTTGCTTCATCATCACATACATGTGGCGTGTACAACATGATGAGTGAGATGGGGAAAGCAAAGCGTTTTCATAGAATATGAAGGGGGTGGCATTAAGGGCTGAAGATTCTCCCTGTCCAGGTCATCTTGAACCCTGCTACGTTGGCATAGGTGTGTGTCTGGTTGGCTTTCCTCTGGTTGTGGTGACTGGTCTGAAAATGGACTGACTTTGCCAGATGGCTGGCATCGAGAGGAGCCCCCCTCCTTCTTTTAGGCTGTCTTTCTTGTTTTTGTGGTCTCTCTCTCTAAATTCTTCATCTTTTTTCCACTGAAAAACTACTTTCCAATCAACCTTCGCTTTCTTTTAACCGTTTTTACGTTCTCATTTCTTGAAGTCCTGTTCGTAATTTCTCAATTTGACTCGAACCGAAACTGCAGTTTTCATGGAATCCACAGCGTTTAATCCCCAAATGTAACTGCCTTTGTTTATCAGTCATTATTTTTGCATTTCCTGATAACTTAGGAACTTTGTTAGTTTAATATCTACCCATCGTAGTGCACGACCCAAGCAATCTCACCCTTTGATTTCAGTTTGTGTCCTTAATCACTCAATCAGACATTCACTTGACATTATTCATTCATTCTTATGTCACGAGTCACAGATTGTCTTTACCTTTTAGACATCTTATATGGTCTACAATATTGTATCTTCATTTCATTTCATGTGTTGTGTCACTCAAACACTTCTCTATAACCTCACAGGCAGTCTCTTCTTGCCTTAGCAGTCATTTACGAGCCTTCCTCAGGGGAGGTAGACAGTTTGGGTCTTAGGTGACTTGTAGTCCCTTAACCAGCTGCATGCAGATGTAACCTGTTTGGAAATAGATGAAAGACAGAATGAGATTGGCATTCTAGACGAGCTCCAAAATTGTCATGGCAATGGTCACCTCTTGCACTTAACGTGAATGAGGAAAGAAACAATTTCTCAATACAGTATGGTCACACTTTCTTTAAGGCTCAAAGCATGTCTCACACTTGATACAGACATACAAGCTGTTGCAGAGGAGTGAACCCAGAAGAGTGTTGTGAATACCCCTTCACTTCTGTCACATTAACCTCTAGGAGTCATTATGACTTCTCAATGCATGGTTAAACCCACACCGACGTGGCAGGATATGATTAGGCATCTACAGAGGTTCTTTATTTCTCTTTCATACAGGAAATTACTCTTAAGACCCACAAATATGGTTTCTATGACTGCCACCAAGAAATTTTAATGTTTCAGAAGTTCATACAAGAATTTATGCATATTCATACAACAATTTTTGTCACATTCTGCCTTACCAGCATTTGAAAGCCTGCTCATGAATGAGTAGGTTATTAGGTAATTGAGTCAATTCTAAAGTCAGCACAAGAGGAGTACAATCTTAAATTTTATTTTCATCATCTGTCCAATAAATGTTTTTTCACAGCATAGCTTTTGATTTGTCATAGTAAGAAAAGGATAGGTGTTACTAATAATATTAACAGTGGCTCCATTGAGTTCATGATAGTGTCACAGTGAGCCAGCATGTGCTATACCATGACCCTGAAACTGAAGCAGTTGAATTTAATTCACTCATAATTAATTGTATCTATATTGATGGTTTTTCTATTGTCAAAATGTCTTCAGTGAAAAACACTTTTTGCACAGCCTTTCACTCATAGTTATGGAGGGTTTTAAAGGCCACTAAATATATAAAATAATTAATTGTGTAGTTAAATGCAAATAAATAAATCACAAATTAAATGGAAAAATAAATATATTAACTTGCTGAAGTAAAAATAAATAAATGTCTCAACTTCTTCCATAGGGTGGGTTAAAGCCTCTGATTGGTGATTATCAGTATTACTCATTCCAATTCATTCAGCAAAGCCCTCAATCTGATCTGAAAAAAAGCACAGGAATTGGCATTTGCCCACATCTTTTCAGCTACAACCAACATACCTACCACTGTAGCTGACAAGATTGCATTAGAGTCTGTACGTTCTGCCATCTTTAGTTACTCAAAAGCAGTAGATTCAAGTTGAACAACCAATCGCAGGGCCGTCTGCTGTCTTTTTGATGGATAAAGCTGAAAGATTACTTTATTTCATTGCAGCAAGTTACACTGAGTAAATGAAAGTTTATATAAATAAATAAAATTATAAATAGATAAATAAACATGAATAAATACATAAGATACATAAATTAAAATAAATGAATAAATAAATACACACATGTGTAAATGTATAAATAGCCTATACATATATACATAGAATTAGTAAATACATACACAAAAATATTATATTGTTATTATTATTATTATTATTATTATTATTATTATTGTTCTTATAAGAAATTAACATTATATAAAAATATAAATTGTATGTTTAATGTACTTAAGTATTTATGAATTCATTTATGCTTTTACTTACATAATTACTTCTGTAGTTTTCACAGCTTTTCAGTGACAGGGAAGAAACTTCATCTTGTGAAGCTTGAAGAAAGGTTGTTTTTCTAACTACACGTAACCCTATAACGCTGTCACATCATAAAACATATTTATCTTTCAACAGTCATTAGTAACAACTTTAGTCTGGTTTTGGTTTGGGTTTGGTTTGGGTTTGGTTTGAGAAAGATGTTGTCTTGCTTAAAGGGGCGTAAGATAAGAAACTTGTGGAGAGGTTAAGCATAGCTTTATTGTTTGCACATTTTACACCTGTTTTAAAATGTTGCCTTTCTTGGAGTGTTCCTACATACTATTGTGACATCCTTTATTTCCCTACATATCTAGTATTGGACTGAGTAGATTAAGTTTGCTGTTTTATAACTGTCCCAAAATGCAAATGTTAAATTTAGTTTTATGGTTTTAACCATTAATAAATTGGCTACTTTTCTTGACAGCAGCAGTATTTTCCTGTTGTGTTTTTGAGTGTACAACCTCTGTTTTGCATATCAATAAAGGGTTGAAACTTTCAAGAACTGCTTCCTGTCTCAGTATGCACTGTTTATGCTGGGTGGATGATCATGTGACTGACAGGAAAGGAAACTGGCGTCTAAACTTATCAGATGTCAGTGTTGTGTGGAGAAAAGGGGCAGAAGTTTGGGTGGAAAGTGCTTAGGAGAGGACGAAGAGAAAGAAGGGAGGGATTTGTTAGTCATGAATCCTTTATAAGTCTGTAAGATTGGGGAGTGTCAGATAGCCTATTTACAGTTGGTCTGGTGTAAAATTGTAAGTAGGGTAAAGTAGAGTGACATGAGGGCAGAGGCCATACCATGCAGTATAAAGACTGATGTTACCATAGACAGCACTCAGGACTGAGGATTTAGGAGACCTGACTTGATGTTTGTCCAACTGTGGCAGCAAATTGAGAGAAGAACCTAAGGACAACTGGAGATGATGGCGATGACATGGGTTTTTGCTTTGATCATCCTCTCCGCGTGTGAAACACAGCAAACAGGTTTGAATACTGAACTTTTTATTCACATGTGGTTTCACTAAATATTGTTTTAGCCTTGAGAAGGTACAGCTTTAGTGTTTTTAATAAAAAACAACTCTAATGTAACTGCAAATTCAGCATGAAAGTGTCGCTTGTGATTCTGTGGTAACTATGCAGTGTGAGTGTATTGTTGTGAGACATTTGTTGATATCTTTCGAAGTGTAAAATTATAAACTAAAGTGTTAACCGCTCTGAGATTTCAGCAAAATGTACTTGGTTTGAGTCAGCGTAGGCAGTGAGTGGAAATACCTGTATGGA
The DNA here is from genome assembly GCF_027409825.1 of Scomber japonicus. Classification (NCBI taxonomy): domain Eukaryota; kingdom Metazoa; phylum Chordata; class Actinopteri; order Scombriformes; family Scombridae; genus Scomber; species Scomber japonicus. Next base: position 19,892,649 of record NC_070588.1, read on the forward strand.
GGTGGGGTAAGACAAGGGAGTTCACTGTTCCATAACACATGTATGAAAAAAGGGTGCCCCATATTTTCTGAATGAACAAGCGGTACGCTGTTACTTGTACAGTGGAAATCATGATTCCACATCAGCACAATACTGTGATGCAGCTTTCTCCATGGTGTGGTTGCTGCAAGGTGGAAAAGGCATTTACATTTGCGATCTGTGGTTTCTACTACACCGCTACCGGCATTGTGTTTGCTTACAACTGACAGAAGTAAACAAGTGTCAGACCACCATCAGTCATGACCCCTGGATTTTCCGATTCATTTCTTTGAAATAGCAACTGTAAAGAGTTTAATGCTGGTAAAAGAAACTTCGCAGCTTTCGACAATGACAAGCACCTTTCCCCTGCTGTCTCATTTTTTTGCTGCAGTTATTTGGTCGAGTCAGCCCACTTGTAATTGTATTGCCTCCCACCTCAATTAATCATCAATGGACTAACTAACTCAACTCAATAACTAATCAAAAGTAAAATACACTGACTGTTGCTCTGATGATTAAATGCTTTATAATGAATGACTGCTGCTTGCTTGCTAAAAACATCACATTATTTACCCTAACCCTAACCCTAACCCTAACTGCCTCCTTTCTCAGAAGCAAGCACCAACTCTTCAACTCCCAAAGTTTATGGTAAAAATCTATTTACCCCTTTTTTCTCTGTTTAATTTGTGGTATGACTAAAATGTTGAAGTTGAACATAACAATATGTGTTTCATTTCTCCCCTTTCCATTAATTCTTATTTCAAACATTAATATATGTTTTCACTTTAAATCAAGTATATATATATATATATAAAATAATATATATTTTAAAAAAGCTTTGTAACTTAATGTCCAAGGAGGAAACATTTAGTTATTATTTTTGGTCTATTTTGTGCTATTCATATTTAGAGGCTACAAAATGTTATGTAAAGCATTGACGTTCAGTATCTCTTAAATTCACATTTGTGTGTTATTAGCCTTGTCACATTGTTCTTAAAACCATTTTGAGAGATTATAGGTACTTGATTTGACTTAATTTTGAATTACATTTAATCACTTATTATTATTATTATTAATTATCAGAAGATTTCTTAACTGTATAAAACTTAAAAACTTATTTCCAGTTTTATTATCAGTACTTAGCAATTGCCAAGTGTGATTTATTTGTAAACTATTATACCTCAGTTTAATGGTTTTGTCTTCTCCTATGCAATATTGGATCTTTTTTGCGTATTAGGACCTTTGTAATTTGAATATAGTTTTATTACAGCCACCAAACCCTTAAAACAACATCATCACTGTATTATGTGCAGAAATAATGAAATTGTTCTTTGCCTTTTTTTCAGTTTACAGAAATTCAACTTTCAATGTGGGTAGTGAAGTTAACCTGACATGCAACAATAAACTGTGGAATGAGACGCTCTATGTAATCTGGAATATAAATACATACCAAAAATGCAGAATCTCCCACAGCAATAGTGAACACACAAGTAAAAACTCCTGCAGTGGTGGCATGTCTCTCCAAAACACATCCACATCTCAGTCGTACCTGCACATCCCAAACTTTTCAAATAATGACGTGGGGATCTACAACTGTGACTCGGCTTACACGGGAGGAGCTGATGCCATTAGTATCAACGTGGCTATCACAGGTACATTTTAAAATATCTGCAGCTTAGCCTTCTATTGCAAACATAATGGGGGGTGATATTGTTTCTTTTTGAACACTCGTAGTGCTTAATAGTGATATTTGAATAACCCAACATAAATTTGTCTTTCATGACACAATGTCACCATTATATCTGGAAGTATTTTATCCTCAATGTATGAAATAGTTAAAAAGTTAACCTGGGCAAGCAAAATTAAAACAATTGTATCAGCATGGCTAGGTTTTTGTTGTTGTTTTTTTGGTTTGTTTTTTGTTTGTTGTTTTTTTGTTTGTTGTTTTTCTTTGCATTTTAATTTGCCTGTTACGACGAACAAAAAACACTCAGCAAGTTTCATATCTCCTGTTGTGTCTTGCATGGCTTAGTTCCTCCCAATATATCAGCCTGGTTTGAGCAGAAGGGTAATACGACGGTGGCTGTGTGCAAAGCTGAAAATGGAAAACCTGCTGCCAACATCAGCTGGAGCCATAAAGGAAATTCATCATTGAAAACCTCGTCTAGCTCAGATGGATTCATTACAGTAGAAAGCCACATGGATAACCCCGAAAAAAACCTGAGATGCATAATCACACACCCGTACTGGAAAAGTAGGAAAACTTTGATACTAGAACCCATGAAAGATCAGCCTGGTAAGTACAATAGAAAATGTTTTGTCTATATCATTGAATAAATAAGTTTAGCTTTTTATGATTGTTCATGTTTCTGACAAGATGTTTTTTTTTTTTTTTTTTTGGTATTAATAAGTATAAATAAATAGATGTAGTGTTAATGTCCAGTGGATTGCTATCAAACCGTTACTGTTTTCCCTCTCTCAGCAGGTCTTCAATTTAATCTGTTGTACATCCTCATTGCTGTAATAATCATTGCAGTTTTGGCTGGATTCTTATTCTTCACACAAAAGACACTACCAAAGCTAAGGTAAGAAGAAAGAATTTTCATTTGATAAATAACTAATTAGATGAACTTCTTGTGAGCTTTTTTGTCAAATAATTTTTTTTGTTGTTTAAAAAAAGAAATCTTTCTCTTTTTCAGGTCTTGCAGGCAAGCCAACACCTCACTTTCCAAACAGGTAATCTTTCTGTAACTCATCATTTTTGAGTTCTGCTACACATTGTTGAGTTTTGTTTCTGACACCTCTCTGTTTTTTCTCAGGCAGAGGATGTGGAGGAAGTGGAGCCGTACGCCAGCTATGTTCAACGTGTCAACTCTATCTATAACTCATAAAAATCCTGTACAAGCATCACATGCACACACACAGACAGACAGACAGACACACGCTCACTCACACACACACATTTAAATGCACATAGGTCTCTGTGAGAAACAGAAGGCTGTGAAACTGAGAAAAGGTAAAATAGTAACTATGAGAGAAGAGTGAGATGAAAGATTTCCGTCAAGACAGGGAGCCTTACAGACAAATTCTCTCCTGATAAACTTGACTGATGGAACAGGGGATGTACCTAATGTCACACACTGGCACGTATGCACAGTACATGCAACCCAGTACTTGGTGTGTGGGCTTCTATGTAGAACATTAACTACAAATGCAATGAACTGTTGAACGGGAAAGTATGCCATCCTCAGCCATAAGCAGTTACAGCATGCCAAGACTACAGACCTATAGTTTTGATGTTGCTGATAAAATACATGTCCTGCAATTATATATGATAACATATATTTATTGATAGACTGTAAATAGATGCTGCATCAAAATTAGAGTATTATGTCTTAAAGAGCAGGTTCAATCACAGCAACCAATAACCCTCTCTATGTACATATGGTCATGTTGTTTGTCTAATTATGTAATTACATATATTAAAAATATATCTTACCTCAACTGTAAAAAAAATCCCGCACACTCATGTCATTCAAGGTGGGTTACACAAAATGAATAAGAACACTAAGAATAGCACATAGTTGAGTACTCCGTATACTCATACCGAATAGTGTAGTGTGAGACAAGTGTGAAAGTTAGTGAAGTCAGTGAGTCGTTTTGTTTTTTCACCAATGTTATAATTAAAATAGGTTATGTTTGGGTTGTAGACATTCAGCAAAAACGTGACAGATACTCGTTTTATCATCCACCTTTTGTCACATGATGATTACTGGCACGGGATAACAAATTAGATAAATAGTGAGTGCTTGAATTTGGTTCATTACTTTCTCAATGACTGTAAGCCAATTTGGAAGCCAAACTGTATTTGTTGGAACAATGAATTGAAACTGAAAAAAGGGACTGCTCTGCCATCTAGTGGGATAATATAGTCCTCAGAACGATCATGTCACATTCAGTTGAAGCTGTCTGAAAAATGAATAGGCCTAGAAAATAAAATGTACATAAATATAGCACCCCCTATGTGCTTCCAGTATTTACTACTGTAGCATTATATTCAATAGCAATCAATAGTGGATATGTGAGTTGTGGGAGGGGGAGTTGATAGAAGTTTAGTGGGTAAAACTTTATAATAAAGGTACAACTCATATTCTTAAGTAATGCTTAACTAAAGCATGAGTCATGATGATTTAAAGCATTAATGCAGGGTGAATTCCAACTGCTCACAATTAACAAATCATTCAGTCACTATGCCTTTATATAATTTGCTAACAATTAATAGATAGTCAATTAATGAATACTGAATTCCAGTTATAGTAAAGAGCATTTATAAACATGCATTTGATTAGCCTCTAGCGAGCTGTATTTTTCTTTAATCAAACAGGTAATCCGATGCAAATTTACATGTTACTGAATGTTGCTCCCATCTCACCACTAGATGGCTGTATTGTGCATGATCAGGTTGTATTATGCTTTAAACGTATACTAGCAGGAACTCTGGGTATAAAAACGTACGATTAATGTATTAAGTAATGTTGAATTTACATTCATTAACTGACTCTTAAGTGTAAACTGATCACATAAACTCATAGTGTTGTAATTGTGTGTTAATGGAGGGAATTCATGATACATCCTGTATCAATGTTTGCATGAAATCATCATGGTTCAATTTCTTGGTATATTATTTAATACCTTTTTTTTAATATGAATGTCACTGCCTTGTGCACAGCCGGAGACCAGGCTAACATTTGAAATCTGATACTAAATCATAGGCAGCAGCAACTATAGTTTATCTTCACCTCACACTGAATATTAAGTTGTACATATGAAAAAGGGGAAGCGATTTTTTTAGCCGTACAATCTTTTAAATAGTTTACCATAATTTCAGTATTTTTTAGAAATGCAGTTGATAGATAAAACAGAATAATGAACAAAAGTGGACTTGTTAAACTTTTAATCATTAAAAAAAGATCAACAATGAAAAAAAGGTAATTCACCATACTACTACTATTACTCTACCACCTAACCCAACAGATACATAATCTTGTAGTTAGATACAGGCCTTGCATGCTTATACAAACCATAAAAAAATATAAATTTTTCAGCCTTAAATATCTACTGTATCTAGTATACCGGGTGGTCTGCAGTATTTCTCAGGAGCACAAACTCTAAAATGCTGTGTGGACATAAATTATATAAAAATTACATTCTCCATCATGAACTGGATAATGTGGCAGTGGCACAAATTGGACATACATTTACTTTGTAAAAGCCAGTCTAGGCAGCTGAAATTTTCCATTTTCTAAGTTGAGCGTTTCTGACTTTGGTTACTTCTGGTGGAAGTATTAACAAATACACTGTCACAGACAGCAAGGCATGCCAGCACCCCCTGAAAACTGATATCAACATACTGAATACTGAAAGACCCCTGAGTTACTGAGTCATTCAGGTTGCTGAATACACCAAGATTCTGAGTCATTCAGGTTGTGGGTTTGATGTTTTCAAGCTTAAATATCTATTTATAGTATATTTAGGAGGTGTGCAATTCTGAGGAGCGAACACTCTGACTATACTGATTCTGTTGACTTATATCTGTAAATAAAAAGTTATACAATAAGACCAATTTAAAAGGCGCTATAATCACATATAAAATGGACACACAGTGGCTTTAGGATTCTCTGTCATTCAGGATATGATGTAAGAAGCAGTCGTATGTCAGAAGCCCCTGCATTTCCTGTTTTGGAAATGTTGCTGTTTTGGTAGATCTGTATAACTGATTAATCCTCTTGAGTGGCAAAACATTTTCAAGAGCAACATCTACTACTTCCAGATTGTTGCTAATGTCAAGACATTTCAGGACATCCAGGCACATACAGGCAGTTTGTCCTCTTCAGGAAGGAACATCACAGCTGTGTTCAGGCTTGAGTTATCACAGAAGTGGAAATGACTCTGGGCTGAATTTTGTTGTTTGTGAATGATTTTGTCTTTTTTTCCTAATTGTAGATCAAGCTTTGATTGGCAGTTCAACTATAAGCTTCTTGCACACCATTACAATATATTAGACACTTTCTCTTGTTTGTGATATTATGTACAATGTAGCTCAGATGAACGTTTCCTCTTGTTTCTGTTTACTACCCCATCAGTACATAATCGTCTGCACATTCATCTTTAGATGAGCACTGAGATGCAGTTTCAGGTTGAAGTGCTGCTGGGATATAAACTGTGGCATAGTCACAGTCATTGTCAGTGGTAGATCTGGTTCTTCTCGATCCTTGGGCATTGCTGTGGTCAATAGAGGCGTACGTAACATCCTCATTAGGCTGTCAGGAGACAAACACAGAGAGAGGGGTTAATTCCTCTGTTCTGAACATAATATTACACTTGATTTATTTTATGTATTCATGCAGTGCTTCTGCAACCAGCACATTTTGTGATGTGGTTGGTGGCTATGGCTTTCTGCACGTCAAACGGTCACAAAGTTTTAAATAGCTGCAACAGAGGCTCATTCTAATGTTCACACAGTATGCAAATCTAATAATCCGCAGCTCTGACGGGGCTATCATAAAAACTCACCAAATGGTACTGATAATGATAGAGACTTATGCTTCAGTAAATAAACTAATACATTTAATACTGAAAAGATGGGCAGGATTACCTTATTATTTGTGCTGCTTTTATCATTTGCAGAATCCCCTGAAACAGGAAATGCAATTAAATAAAACATGGTGCTGTACATAATTTGATATACTAAATGGTATTATAAATGTAGTGTTACCTTTCCTTTTCTTCTTTATCCTGGTAATAAAACAAATGGAGAAATGAGATTAGAATGAGGACACAGTCATTCAGATCAACATAGTATGTGTCTGTTTTCCCAAACAGAAATGTATGTGTGTGTATGCGTGTGTGTGTGTGTGTGTGTGTGTGAAATTTAAGTAAATGTATTACTGAAAATATTATCATTTTGTCTTTCACATTATAAAATGCGATTAACCATGATAAAAATAGGATCTACAACAGCTTTTGAGAGGTGTACGTTTCATACAACAGCAGCGTTTCCTTGACAGCTTAACAGATGATAACGCTTGCTGCAACAGGAAACTCCTACAACCCACATCTCTCTATGACCAACTGTCTATGTCTAACTGCGCAGAACCTAGAATTTAATATGCTTTTCGGTCAAGATCTCAGCTCAGGTTGTAACAAATACATACTGTCGTTCGTTAAAAAGCATATCTTTCATGTTTGACTTGTATACATGCTGACAAACATGCTAGCTCAAACTGTTTTATCTCATCCAGTGACCACTGTTTCCTCACTGAGACAAAATGCAGAAACTGCTTTTCAAACAGTCAAAGTGCTTCCAGCTTTCTTATTTTGTTATTTAAATTGTCCTCAGTTCTTCTAATAAATCCACTCAAGTAGAAGTTCAATGAAGCTTTCTTTATTTCTATTATTTACAACATGTGAGTGTCCCCTCTACAATGTTCATTTACTGATGGTTACTCACCCTGAAGTGCAGTTTCCCATGATGTGCTGGCAGGTTCTGGATGTTCAGACTGTTTGTCACACAGGTGGTAGGTACCAGTGCTTGATTACTAAAGAGCAACTCCAACTCTGTAGTAGCAACTGTATCTGACTGCACACAGGCCACAATAAAGAGAGAGCTAGAAGAGAGGAAGAGAGAGAGAGAGAGAGAGAGAGAGAGAGAGAGAGAGAGAGAGAGAGAGAGAGAGAGAGAGAGAGAGAGAGAGAGAGAGAGAGGTAAGGGGGAACCATACAATGGCCTATGTGTGTGCTAATTTTGATTTCTTGTGCACTGTTGTTTCTTACAACAACAACACTTACTCATGCATGACTGACACACAGACTCCATCTATCTATCTATATCTATCTATCTATCTATCTATCTATCTATCTATCTATCTATCTATCTATCTATCTATCTATCTATCTATCTATCTATCTATCTATCTATCTATCTATCTATCTATCTATCTGCCAAAACTCAACATGTTCCTGTTGAGCTTTTCAAAATATAATTTTATCACATGATTTGAACACTGTAAAATAATATTTTATTTATCGCATCTGTATCGGTTTGGTGGGTCTCAGCTGTAGATATCTTTTTAAAAAAACACATCAGTAAGTACAGTATCTGTATTGCTATAGATAGCACCAATCATTTATAGATGAGCTGTCCCACAACATTTGCTCTTGTTGCTGCACTTCATTTGCATGATTGTGCAAATTTTCTTGATGAGGAATATGAGGAAGTTACTGAACTTCTTTTCACATTCAGTGGAAATTCTGTTTAACTGTACTAACCATGTCTTTGACTAGAGTAAAAGTAAACCTTTATGGATATAATGATCATTAAGATATATTCATGTAATAACAATACAAAAAATAACAGTAAAATCAGTTTGGGAAGGTCTCAAAAAATAACTGACCATGAGGATGATCCACTGTACTTAAAGTGGTGATCAAATATAAGATTTTTAGGATTGGACAGATTTAAAAAAAACCCACCACCAACAACAAAAACACGAATCCTATCTTTACACAAACACAAATTCACATGCAGTAGATTGTTTTTTTTTGTTTCTTACACTGGAGGGTGCTGTTGTAACACTGATTCACATATCACTAAGCAATTATATTAATAACTGTCAACGTCCACCATCTGCTGGTTGAATTAAATCAAAAGAAACAAATTAAACATCAACCACTTTGCTGTTACTATGTGCAGATTCAAGGCAACACATCTTTCACACCTGTGATGAGACATGTAAGCGACACACATATATACAAAAAATATATAGTATATATATATATATATATATATATACACACACACACACACACACACACACATACATATATATGTATATATATGTATGTATGTATATATATATATATATATATATAAATATATTATAAATAAGACCAGAGCAGCTTTGGGCTGTTTCTTCATCTACAGGAGCTGCAAATGTTTGCACAGATTGGACAAGGGAAGCAAGCAAGCCTCTCATTATTTCATAAAGATGATGGGAACATTCACATGGCCTCTGGAGCACACTGCTGACTAATGCAAGCGGTTCACAAGACTGCATATGATCAAAAGCTGAGATGCCTCAACTTTCAGCTGAACTTAATGGCCACCTGGGCCACTTTAGGACATAGTAGGAGTGTTGGTAAACACAATGATGGATCTGTGTCACAGGTTTCCTGACAAAATGTGACAGGCCATTGAATAAATGCCACCAGTACAGTATGACTCTGTTTACGAATTGCATCTGTGGAGAGAAATGTTGTCCATAACCATCATTCCAGTTTTAAATTACACAAATATATACATAATGAATTGTTATGTTTGAGCAAACTGGAAACTTTTTTATTTCATGAATTGAAATGCACACATGTACAGGAAGGTCTTAAGCCGTGTAGGAGGTCAGGAAGTGGTGAGATCAGAAAGTGAAGCGAACCACATGTTCTTACTGCAGTTAAATAATCTGTGAAGTTTCAGGACATGAACATGTCAAGATCGTTGGATAGATTTTTATACACCTCTGTGCTGATATTTTATTGTTTTACATTTGTATCCATCTATGGAAAACCTCAAGGTAAGTCTTAATACTCTTTGATTCTCTGTAATATATGTCTTGCCAGTCAATGTACTGTATTTAGAAATATATATACAAAGTGCGTACTTCAAAATAACACATAGTGACATCCTTAACATGTAATTAAATGAATTTAATCTCTGAAATAATGAACAGCCTCGAGTCAAAAACGAGAATTGGACATTTTTATTTATTTTTATTTTAGACTTGATTTCTTCATGTGAAACTAAGCTGATGGTACAGAGAGGCATGGTATGGAAAGCCGCCCCATGGCAAAATCTGACAGTCAGCTGTACTGTCAAACACTGTGGAGAGTCGCTAAAAGTCTCCTGGTGTAAACTAACTGACACAATTCATTGTCAACGAATAAACAACAGAAGGAATGTGGACATAACACAGAGCGACAATGATGTCACGGAACTGACATCTTTTTTGACTTTCAAATGGATTTCCACTCACGATGATGGCCTGTACAGATGTGATTTGAAAGAATACAAATATGAGCTGATAAGTCATACCATCAACATCTCAGTTTCAGGTAGGCTCTTTATTTCTCCATCTGTGCCATCATGTACCTGTAAGATGCCTCATCTAAGTGTTAATTCCTTATACTCTAAATGATTCCACATAGACATATACCATGGGGTTGAAAGCTCTGGTGCAGGTGCAAGTAAGACCCTTTATTTGTTTGATTATCTACACAGATTTGAATAAACACTGTTTAAAATCATTGACCTTGCTCTTCCTCTTTTGTAGATGACAAGTCACCAAGTGTTGGTGATGATGTTGATAAGGCCACTTCCTGGCCCTGGCTGCCTTATTTCTTCATCGTCATCAGCATGTCTTTTCTGATCATCTCATTGACAGCTATAACTTTCTTATGTTTTTATGACTGGAAACGTAAGAACCTTAATATATATTCACTGTAACACCGTTTTGTAACACAATTTGTAGACCCTACCACATAAACAATTTGTTTTCTTGTCTTTCTCACAGGAATTCAGACCAACAACCCCACAAAGGCGCAAGTATGGGTTACAATGTTGCTAACTTAAAAGAAATAGTTCTTTTATTTTGGGAAATACACTAATTAGCTTTTTTTTGCCAAGAGTTAGATGAGAAAGAAACAAGATATGAATTGCTAATTAGAGTGGCTTTTAGACTGATTTTGTTATCTTTGGACAGAGTTGCTGATTCCCCCTTTTAACAGTTATGCTAAACTAAACTGACTGGCTGCTGGCTTTGCCTACATACAGTATCTAATGTGCAATCATGAGAGTGATATAAATCTTCTCATCCATCTCTCAGCATTAATGAAAATAAATGTATATCCCAAAATGTTGAAACATTCAAGATGTTTACAACTCATAATGGTATCAAGAGTGAATGTTTCATTTGATCACTGGGTCTTGTTCTGGTCTTTTGATGTCATAGGAAATATCCATTCGTACGCTACCCGAGTGCTCTAAGGGGAGTGTTCCTTCCACTTCTGCCCTGCACCACTCTCCAACTACTGAAGGCACACCACCATCCCTGATGACCAATGGAAACCAGCCTACTGTGGCACATACAGCAGATAAAAGTCAAGTGTCAGACCATGCAGTGTATGCTGCCATCAAACATAAAGAGTCCCGGATGCCTGCCAGAGAGCAGAGAACCTCGACTAAGCAAGACAATCCGGAGTATGCCTCCATCAATGTGTCTTGAACATTTTTGATTGGTCATGGACTCGTACAGATGAAAATGTTGGTTGAAAAATGTACAGCAGACAAGTATGCGTTGGTGTCATGGAACAGGCAAAGAAGATAAGCGATCAACCACACTGCAGAAGAACGTCTTGTGGTCACATAGATGCAAAGTACAGTTATTTTAAATCAACGTGGCTAGAGCAAAAGCAGCTTTGTTTTTTATTCGCTTGGGTTCTAACATTCATTTCTTGTTATTTTTCTTGCTATTTTTCTACCCATAGTAATTTCATTTACGTGACTTGGAACAGTTTTTTTTTTTTTTTTACTTATTTAACTTTGTTGGCTAAAACTTTGGCAGTGGTATAAAAAAGGGAGAGGATAAGTAGATTTGTCATGTGCAGATTCACTCAATATTTTAACAAACCTCTGTCTGAAAGTATGAAGGCTGTAGTTAAGGAAGTGTCTATATCTTGTGAAAAAGCATTGGAATATGATTTGATCTGCAATATATACTTTTGTTTTCACTTGGGACTGCAGAAATATTTTGTGCTTTAAGGTGAATGGATGTGCTATTTTTTATATTTCTACCTGTATCCCTTTAGTTGAGATGATTATTTCAATATTTTAATAAAAGCAAATGATAATTATAGGCAAACATATATTACTAAACCACTGTTTTATCTCATTAAATCTGATTGCATTTGTTTTATGTCTCCTACATACAGACCTCAGTGTTTTGAGCTGAGACTGCAGGAAACACACACCTCGGCTGTCGGTCACATCAACGTGGGCTAGTTTAAGCACAGGAAGTTAGAGGAGGTTTTGAAAGACATTCACACCAGTAGCAGAACATTCGCCTCTGCTCCACCACAAACAGAATACTTACTAAGAAAATGTAGATTGGGTTGTGGTGTTCTCATTGTGGTTGGTCACATACTCAGCAAGTTGACTACATTACAGGAAAAAGCAGTACTGATAGGCCATAATTTAAAGTGAACGGTAATAAGCACAAAGAGAGGAGAGGAAAGTAGATTTAACAAAAAACAGCTTTAAATGATCTAAAGGTTTTAAAGTTCAGGAGCTTGCACATAATATAATAACCAGTGGATGCACAGTTCAACATTCAGGAATCCTAGATAATGTTGAAGCAGTTGCACTGTGGGCTCCCAGAAGGCCGTTTTCACATTCATCTGCTAAAAGGGGAAAGTTTCTCTGTGCTCATCTTAAATCTGAGTTTAAAGTGAGTACATGTGAGCATGCTTTTGACATCAAAACTAGTTTGGATCCAATCATGGTCCAGTATATGACTTAGTGTGATGTTAAGGAATCAATAATAATGACAACAACAACAACAACAACAACAACAACAACAACAACAACAATACAACACTGTTTTTCAGAACAGTTCAAACCAGTAGATGCATGCTGTTTAAATGCATTGTTTAGTTATCTGTTAGCTAAGTGCTAATAATTTTGCTTTCTCAGGCCTTAAAATGAGGGTTAGGGTTAGGGTTAGAGTTACTTAGGGTTAGGGGTACTCTTATTGCCCACAACTAACCATTAGCACTATGGCAAAATCTTGCTGATATGTGTGGGGATTACTAAAGAACAATGACCTACATTTCCGTTTTGAGGAACTGATTAGATTACTAACAGGCGAATAAAAAACAGATTAGATTTTCAAGTATTATGTTCAGTTTCCCAGGTCAACTGTGACTTTTGCTTTTGTGTTGCTCCCTGGTCAAATCCATTTTTGTAAATACTGTTATGGACCTCAGACTAATTTCCCTGATAATAATTCCCTGATGATTTTCCTTTATATTTTATCTAGATTGCCGTCTCGACATTTCATCTCAATCTGCAATATGACCAAAACCTAAGATAAGAATGGCAGGGATTTCTGTTCCCATGTTACCCAGCTCACCTTATCTAACCCTTTGACCATCCAAACCCAATCACTGCTCCTCATGCTGAACACACACACAGTATGTCATATTGACAAACATGCTGATTTTTCACTTTTCTTTAGATGATGTCCAGAGGAGCACAGTGTTCCCTCAGCCTGAGTGGTGAACTCTGTCGCTGTAATCCATTTACAGATGCTCACAAAAGGACCTTTCATATAAATTGTCAAGAAATGCTACTGAATAATGTGACCCAGCTTTTATATTTCTCACAGTATACTTGTAGGAATGCATACTCAGGAGAGGAAGGTGGACATAGATCATGAACTTTATCATGTGGACGACGTCTGTGAACTTCTATTCTGTCTCTTGAGTGGAAATTTTTCATCTCAACAACAGTGTCTGGTAGTTACAGCCCACACACAAGCTCTAGTCTTATAGTCTCTCTCACTCACTCTCTAACACAAACACACATAAGTGATTGTGTTTTTCCTCTGGTGGACAAAGCCCTGGTTCAGACGGTAGAGGATGGAGAGCGTGGGGGCTTTTGTGCAAAGGCAGTGTTTGAGACAAGCCGGATTAGATCGAACCTCAGGTTATTGTGAGCGTGTGCGGCCTGAGTCTGCAAAACTTAACAAGAAGGAATGCTGTATATTATCTTCTGAATGCTTGAAATACAACTTTCTGAAGGATTATTACAATGAAGTATGGATCATGTGGACAGCCATGTTTTTCAAATTTAAGAAATATGAGGGGTATTTGCTTAATGTAGAGTGAGTGAGAATGAATACCGACATGTTTTATTTTTAATAACCAAGCAGAATTTTACGATATACTTCAGGCATTTAGAGCTGCAGGTTAATTTTGTATGCTGAGAGTGTATCTGGAAGTGAAAATAAAATTGATTCTGATTCTGATTCAGCCCAATTTATGATGTGGATAGTCATGTGTTTCATATTTTAAAAATCTGAGTGTTTTTAAGTGACCTTTTGTGTGCGGGAATTAAAACTGGTTCAAGGTTATTTGACTGCTTTTATTTCTAATAACCGTGTCAAGTAAAGGCAAATGGTATTTGTCAGTTGAATATGTTTTTTCTGCAGTGCTTATGAAGCCAGGCCCTGTTTTATCAACACATCCTTTAAGCAAACCATCTAATATTTATTCTGACTTCATACCATATATACATACACTTAGTTAAATCCACAAAGTCTAACAGAACTAATAAATACTGTGTTATGAATTTGAATAAGTTTATCAATAGATCAAAATAGAAATAGCCTGTGCTGAAGGCTCTGTGTTTGAACGTGCAACATATGTGTGTGTCTGTGATTTTTTTTTCTTTTTTGCTCTGCAAGGTCCACCATAACTATTCTGGCTTAGGATGAAAAAAACACCCAAAAATGAGCATCTGGCAGCCAGGTTTGGCAGATCAGAAAGGAATTTCATGTTTTTCTGAAACATGAGGTACAAAGCCATGCTGGAAAAGCTATATATTGATAAAGATACAGAAACATGTATTTTTTAATATTTTTATTATTATGTTTGTTGTATTTATTACATCAACTTCACATAGTTGGCAATAATGTAACTTTTCATATTTTCTTTGTTTTTGACTGGACTACAGTTGATCTGTACAGGGCTGGGTGATGTGGCACATTTCCATTTATTTGGAAAAAAACACTTCAGCAGTTTTCAAATGAAAGCTAAGCTCCGTGCTCAGAGGAAAGCTATCTAAAATGATGTTAATGGGGAATACATATGATGTGCCTGATTGAGCACTGAGCTTGAAGTCTGATAACACTGACAAAGTAAATAACTGACTGATTTAAATCATATGCTTTGATATACAAGATTATATCAGCATAAAGCTTCACTTTTTAAATGCCCCTGTACACATGCAAACATGATATATGTGAAAGCATCTTTACATTATACTGTGTTTTAGGCATTTAGGTGCCACTTTGATCCAGAGTGATGTACAAGTGAGTAGGCAGGGTTTTAGGTTTTTGTTCAAGGACAATTAGAGGAGCAGACTGGCTTTGCAGGGTGTTTAACCTGCAGCCCTTAAGTAATTTTGAACCTGAGTTCACGCACACACACACACACACACAAACTCACTGGACTCTACCATGTAGACTGGCAACAAGACACGCATTCCTTTAAGAGGCACCACAGAGGTTTCAGCACTGCATCCTCATGGAATTGATTCAAGCTATCTGACTATGAAATTTAACCTCTGAAAAAATATGCACACACACACAGACACACACACACACTTTCTGTCTGTCTTTCTCACAAAACACACTTTGAAACATGTAGAAAAGTTGCAATTGCTATTACACAAATAAGACATAAGTATGCAGCCCTTTTAGTTGATCTACTGAAGGCCACCTATGACTCCACCCAGCTTTGATAAATATACAGAAGTGACGGAGGCCTTCGACTGAGAAGTAGAACCTTAAGCTCATGGTGCCAATTAGCTGTGTTATTTACAGACCAGGTGAGAGGCAGAAACAAACAGGAGTGTTTTGGGGACATGTAATATACTGTAAAAGCATACTCACAGCACTTTAATTTGCCATACAGTGACTTTGCTGTTTTCTGTGGAATGTGCAACCGTCAGCTGAATCAATTACAGAGCCAGAGAAAAAAAACATCCACTCAACATTTCTTCATTGACTTCATGTGAGGACAGCCTGCAGATTATATAAGAGTCAGACGCAGATTCAGAGATGAATGTCGTTGTACGGTTGGTGGTCATAAATAGGATTGTATTGGACATCCTATAGAGGTGTGAACATCTTCCCTTTGTACCAAGACGATGATGATGATGCAGAAAAACTATTCAGCAAGGTTCCACAACCTCTTCTTTTCAGACTCTGGTCTCATCTGAAAGACTAATCAGCTGAAAAGAAATGCATAGAGAGAGCGAGAGAAGTAATGACACAAGGTTGAAGAATGTATTATAAAATTGAAATGTTCTCTGATTTAGGATTTAGGATTGTAGGATTTAAAAGCATCATATTGTCATGGTTACAGTGGTTATACACAGTTAAGGCTTTTAAATAAGCTGCAGTAAATAACATTTTAACAAAAACAACCAAGTTTTCATCAGAGTGGACATAGATTCTAGGTGTTATTATAGCAATATGGTATGTAAATATAATCATCACAGAAAACATAAAGAGCAAACTAGATGGATAAATGATTGATTTAATCCATATAGCTGCACTGTGTTCAATGTTTAAGTCAAAACATCAGTTTCTGCACTTTATAAAGGGCTCTAACTATTAACCACCAGACCTCATCAGTCCAGATGCTATCTCAGTTATCTGTTGAGGGTTCAGTGTGAGACAGACAACAGGACATTCAGGTAAAGTGCAGAAGGAGTGCAGGTAGAATCAAAATGAAGTGAAATGCATGAAAGCATGATGTCATGCACATGAGACCACAACGCTACTGTTACTGTGTATCAATGTTCAATATTCAATATATATAAATCTGGAAGCTAGTAAATTAAGTGAATAAGCATATGAAAAAAATATGTAAATATATAAATGAACCAATACATTTTATTCTATGTTTATGTGAGATAAAATAGCTGTAATATTGTCATCAATACATCATCACTGGTGCCAGTACAGAGATCACATAATGACAACTTGAATTCATATATAATAATATTATATACGGCATTATACACTATACATTATTAAAATAATGCATATATATTTTTAAATTTAAGGAGAGAGGCTTGGGATTTTTTTAAAGCTCACTGTCATCTAAGTAGCTAATTAAACAAGTCAGCATCACTAAATGAAAACTTAACTGATGTTTTCATGTTTCATGTTTGGACGTTAGCTGAAAAACACCTTAACAACATGTCACCACAGTTGTGATTACCTTGATATGTTGCAAAAGTGAGAAAAGCAATTTAATAATATATAAATAAATTGAAAAAATTAAAGAACGACCTGTGGAGACAACAGGAGAAAAGACTAATCTAATTGTTGATGACTGGCTTATGAACAGCCAGGCTGCATAAATTATATCATTTAACGTCATTTAATGTATGTAACATTTATTTAAAACAAGTGTACTTTTAATGATTATTATTTAATATCAGACACTTGGCCCCCCCATTAATCCACTGTAAATCTGTAACAATTGCAACATATTGTAGTTAGAGCATGCTATCATTTTCTGAAATAGTTTCAAATAAATAGTTAAAGATCCTCTTCTGCCATCACAAATTGCAGCATATATTTCAACCAGTTTGTGAGGCTCTGAACAGGCTCTGTAGAGGGGCTCTGCAATCAGTTGATAATGTACGAGTTCATCAGTAATTATTTCACATTATACATAGTCATTTGATCCACTGTTAATATAAAAATATGTATTTCTGCAGGATTAACTTTAGTTCATGCTTATAACCTGCTTTGACATCTCCTTTATCAAATCAGTAGATATGAGCAATGTGCATACTATGACTTATTTCATGAAATCCCAGCGCTTAACTGAGACAAGACACATTTCTCCCATCTGAGACTTGCCTTTCTGACCCCTGTTTACAGTTGAGTCCTTTGCAGTACACCGAAATGGACCATTAATCATTTTCACTGTGTCATAGATACCTGGGCTTTGCTGAAACTAATAAAATGGGAATGTGGATAAAAGAGTTACAGTATCTACCTGTATTGGGCTGGAGAGAGTAACTTATATCACTAAGGGCAAGCGGAATGACTTTATTCATTTTTGTGAACCATACATGAACATTATTACGGATGGTAATATTGGCTTCAACTGAAAAAGGAAATGGTAAAGGGAGAAACTATATATATATGTACACATTATAGATTATTGTATTTTGTTTTATTTAAAGATGATGCAGGTTATGTGTGTTTACGTGTGCTAAATATGATGTATGTACCCTTGGTCAAAATGTTGAACTGTCACTGTGTTACTGTATGTGTCTCGTGGGGAGAAAATAAGAAAATGACAATAAACATATTGTGAAAAAAAGGGGGCCCAGAATGTAAATCATTGACCTATAAATGATTTCTTAGTTTATGATGGTGGAGAAGCTTTTTCCAAATAAGGCAGAAAACCAACATTAGCTTCAAGAAAGGTAAAATATCATTCTTTAAACATGCAACAAAATCACAAACTTCTTGTCTTTTATCATCTTTAAAGTTGATATTTGAACCTGTTTGCAAATAGTTGCTTCATCAGACATACAACAGTTATGGAGCAACATTATCAATCATTTGGAGTCATAGTTCTGTTCACCCGTTGAATGTAAGTCTAATATTCATTAACTTATCTTTTAGCTCTGATTTTGCACTCTACCAACTCCTAAAGGAAATATCTAGCTCTTTAGCTGCTAAATGTTCACCAGCCAGTCGCCAACTGTGTCTGTTTGCTGCAGCCAGAAAAAAAAAACGCAATGAGGTGAGAGCGTACCAAAACACTAAAGTTGCAGTTAATATTTCACTGTGTCTTTAAAATTGATTCTCCACCTTTTTAAGAAAGAGCTTTCTGTCCTCTACACATCAGTTTCTAAATGGCCAAAAGTTCGTGTACAGGAGCGTAAACAAACATAATAGAAAACCAGGAATACAGGCAATAGGGATGACTCAAAGACTCACCTTCTTTACGCAAGAAACACTTCCAAAGACAGAAGCAGAGGGACATGACCAACAGAGCTGCCACTGTAGTGACTGAGATCAGGATGGTGAGAGCCGTCCCAACTGTGAGAGAGAAAAACAGAGACAAGATGAAAAGCTTTATCATCTGCCATACCTGAGTAAAGGGGTCTCTTCTTAAAATAGTATATAACTTAAAGCCTTGCAGAGGCCATAATAAATGTCACAAGAAGCCAAACGTGTTGGGTTTTGTGTGACTGTGTCCTGTGAGGCTTGTGCTGGTCGGAACACTGTGTCTCTTTGATGGACTATGATTGATTTGATTTGAGATTTAATGTATAGTGTTACTGTCTGTATAGTGTTTGCACTCCTGACCCATGAAACCAATGTTAAATAAAGGCTATCAGAAAACTAAAGCCATGACTATCTCACACATTAGGACCCATTTACCAACTGCTCAGTTGATGCATTTACATGGACCCTAATATTCCATCAATAATCGGAATATTAGCCAAATCACAATAAAAATACCTCATGTAATCACCTCACTCGGAAGTAAACTGGCCCAATCTGGCTTATTATTTATCCAATAATCCTTTCAATAAGAACAAATTAGAGCCTCATAACCATGTAAACCTTAATTCCAATCGTTTCTCTCTGGTTGGAATAAATCTTTCTGTGCATATTTGTTCCATGTGGAGGTAACATTAGGTGACGTGATGGTAGAGAGAGAGCAAGCATGTGACAGTGTGTGTACAGTTTAGGCTATTCAGTGAATAAATCCTACACATCCTCAAGACCCATGCCAAGTTCCTGTGTCCTGCTTGCATACCTGCTGAGTAAAGTGGTTTCACCCTGAAGTGAGTGACAATGGGTGCCTAACTTGCATGGATGTATAAAGATAACTGGATACAGCGTCAAAGGTGGGACAGTTTAGCCCTCCGGGTAACTTGAATGGGGATAAAATTATCTAATAATGTGGCTCATCTGTACTTTGGAGGTGTGATTGGACTGAACAGATCAAATTCTGTAAAAGTAGCAAAACAAGTCATTTTATGGAGTTTGTGATGCTCAGAAAAAAATACAGACGTCTCTTCCACTATGTAAGTCTATGGGAAAGTCTTTTTGGGCCTAATAGCATCACGTGATGTAATAATTACATAGTTCAGCCACCATGTCAAATTGGTTTCAAAGCCTGGCACTTTTCCTGGGGGCTTGCTTGCTACCTTGACCAGTTCCCATAAATATGGACTGACTTAAAGTGGACCAGCTATTCTCATTGTAGTGTAGTGTAGCATATAAAACATTAAGTTTATATCCACACTATCCAGAGGCCTAATGGATAATGATTAGCACAACATATAACACAGTCATTGTGCTTCTTTTTTGACTGACTTAACAAAACTACATTTCAGCATTGAGTTTTGACTTTCACATGTTTTACTGTTCAATGACATTGAATGTGGACACCGTGGCCATGTGACCACGCCCACCCCAACTCCTCTGTCTTGAATGTCACCAAGTCTCATCTGGTCATCCTAATCACATGTCATGCAAACTGCTGACCTGAAATTATCAACAGGAATATTTTCAATCAAAGTGTGTATGTAACCACAGCTATTATTAAAACTATTATTAAAACCAATAGAGATTTTTGTTTTAGTTGACCAAAAATATGTTTCAGAAATTGTACAGGGTCATTTGAGGGATACTCAAGTAGGAAATCTGTAATAATTGCTTTCCTTAATAGACAAAAGTCAGACAAAATATCTGCACAATATACTAACTAGCTCCAAATAACTCATCACTCTTGATCCAGCACCTGTAAATGTTTTTAGATGCTCTTACTTCACACGTGAACAACATCTGCTTTCTCATTCTTGGTGGTCTTTCAAAAAAGAAACATCTCAAGTAATGATGAAGTATAGTAGGTGTGCTGTATGCCAGTATAATAACATTTTGATAAAACTGCTAATAAAACTTTTAAGATGAACTTTTGACACCAACTCACTCTTAGTGTTCATGGATACAGCAATCGGTGACTCAAGCCCTTTGTGATGCACCAAGCATTTGACGGACACGTCTTTCAGCAGCCCTGATCGGACAGTCAGCGTGCTGATCACCAGAGTGGTCCCGTCACCCTGTGGGAGATGTGTGGTCATAGGCGGGCCCATGGTGCGGTTATCCCTCTCCACGTTCCACACGATCTCTGCCGGGGGTCGCGACAAAGAGGTGCAGTTGGCTTCAATTACACCTGGAGAGGTGGTCTTGTAGCTCACCTGAGGTTTAGGCAGCACTGGAAGAAAAAAGCCGATATAGTAAGTACTGTTTACTTCTGCTATGTGACGTGCACATGCCTGCAAGCTCTGTAAATATTATCAAAGGATGATGAAACACTAGTGAAATATAGGGGGGGGGAGTGCTGTGGGAGAAAGGGCATATGAATTGTATTATTTTAATCAAAAAACTTGCCAAATTTTATATTTTAGTTTAGTTTGTGTTTTTATATCTTCTAAGCATCTCGGGGCAAATTGCTAGGATGATACTCGGGAAGAATGTCCAAGCCTTTGGATCAGCTAAGGTATGTGAATTCCTGCACACTTAAGATCCATAAGTAAATCTCTGGCTGTTTTCAATTCTCTGTTCCCCTGGCGGAGCAAGGAACTGGAACTGGAACTGAGAACATTTTTGTTGGCAAGAACACATTTAGCCACAGATATTTGGCCCTCATCGTTTCAGCGGCTTCTCATAGTTCTCACTGGTGAACTTCACCCATCATCAGTCTGGATTATATCAGACTTTGGGGTGGGACAAACCACAACATGAAAAATCTGAAAACAATCCAAACCATAATGTCCTGCAAACGAGCAGAACGCTGGTGAAATCTGAAAGAATCTTGGCTGTTGGCGATAATTAAATTCCACTATTTTTCAATTGTTTTAACTTTATTTAGTGTTGTATCATTATGTACTAATGTGATGTAATGTAAACTTTTTATGCTTTTATTAAAGTGAAGGAAGGGAAGGGAGTGAGAAACAGGCGATGTCATGCAACAATGATCTGCTGCAGGATCCAAACCACAGATGGGCTACTGGGGCATTTTTGCACATTAAACCTAATGGTTTATAAAGTTGAAGAAAATTAAGCCAATTACAAGATTAACATAAAAACATATTAAAACCCACAAATATATCAGTAAATATAAATACATATCATGTGAAATAGTATACTTGATAATCAAGTAAAATAAACAAGGAACATTTTTCTGCATGAGTGCTACTACTTTTGATACTATTAAGTACAGTTTACATACTTTTCTCACATACATGATTAAATGTGGAACTTATTATTATTAACTTATCACGTATTTGTGATGGAATATTTTTATATGGTTGTATTATACACTTAAGTAAAAGATCTAAATATTTTTTCCACCACAGACATTTTGTATGACAGCAGAGCCTGAAACTAATGTCACTTTATCTCATGCAGAGTTGAACCCACTGCTTCATTTGTAGCATGATAGCCAATTACTACAAACAACTCAATTACTGTATCATTTTCATTTTACTGATTTTTGACTAAAACTTACATACTTTTTTATGAATCATTACAAATGTTATGACTTTTGTAGAAGCGTATGCTATTTGACATTTCCAAGCTTGAGAAAAAATTGGCAATTCATTCAGTAAATGACAAGAATAAATATGTTAGTGTGCATGCATGTGTATGAGCTAACACTGTTTATGTGGGAGAATGGGAGTAAAAGAGGGGCATCACATCATCCAGAGTGAGATCGAGGTGGAAGACTGCAAGCAGCAACAAACAGCATGAAAAAAAGATTAATGCTAATCATGCCTCACTGCTAGAAACACCTACTGTACTGTACAGTTCAATTTCAAACAAAAGCACATGTGTTTGTTGGGATAACTATGAGAGAAAGGCAGCGGGAGAAAAGTGGGAAAGCCAATGAGCAAAAAGAGAGCGAGACAAAGCACAGAGGGAATCACTGTCTGCTGCAAACACTGCCACAGTCATGCATCAGTACCTCACTCCCTGCCTCCATCATTCTTTCGAATGGTCCATTCTTCACATGGACACACTCGCCTGTCTTTGTGTGTTCACAAATCAACCAAAAGCTTAGCCTTGCTGTATCATGAAAACATTCACAGCTACGATCAGGAAGAAAAGATCAACATTCTTCTCTAAATCCCAGCCATACCTGTCTTTCCTACAGACACAAATCCGAGCCTCCTTGCACTCACATTTTATTTTTACCACAAAGTGCTGCCCGTCTAGCTCTCACATACATTATCTGTAAGATGTATTCACTCACTACAACACTACAAAACTGCACATGCGAGCAACTTATGTTTTTTTTAAGAAAGATAAAATCTGCCACTGAGGTTTAGGGATACATTAATGATTTTTTAAAATTAAGTATGTCTCAAAATAACAGTCATATGCCAGTATGAACACTGATGTATGTTTTTTCTTTTCTTTCTTAAGTTTTGTTATCATTCAATAACTCAATTCCTCCAGGGTAGAGTTCAAGATTTCAAAACTACTTTCATTTCTGTGTGGGCCATACTTTTTGAACATATGTAACATAAAATAATCAGTATTAATGGTTGTTTGAGAAACAGATGTTTACCATAGGTGGAGAGGCACACAGTGGAGCTCTTCAGCCCTTCGGAATGTGTGTTGTACAGGCAGGTGTAGCAGCCCTCGTCCTGGATAGCCACAGGCTGGATGGTGAGCTGACTGTTGGACAGGGAGGCACTGAGCCAAACCCTTCCCTGATATGGCGGCTCTATCATGGGGTCGCTCCGCTTTGCAAAGGAGGCCACCTCTGAGGAGGCACCCTCGGCAGAAGTGTGTCTCCACGTGATCTGCTCCACCTTCTCAGGCAAACCGTAGGAGCAGGAGAGAGAGGCCCTCTTGCCGCTCACTGCTGTTTTATTGCTGTCAACACTGATGTGCGCTAGGAGTAAAATGAACCCATCGTCCAGCACAAGAATGATGGATGAGGAGAAAAGAAAAGGTAAACAACAGGGAGACAGAAGGTGAAAAACAGGGCAATGCAAATATTCAGAAATATGAGGCACCCAAACAGAAACCAGTCACTGGAATCTGCCGCAGCTGTTTCTGGTTAGTAGAATGAGCCCCCCCCTTCTCCCTCTGCTCCACAGCTCTTTATTAACATGACTGGCTGAGCCTCACCAGACTCATCAACTTGTGTTCAGAGGTTGGATGGAGCATAGGGACATCTGCATTCACATATTTTACCAGTAAATCCCCCAAAAGATAAATATGCAGGTTGTGGAGAGGAGTAACTGTCCCTGAGGTCTACTAGAGAGTTGTTTTTTGTTTAACTTTAATGGGTGGATGCAACAGGCAGGCATCCAAAGCCAGTTGAACCATGAAAGTCAGACAGCAGCAGAAAGGGTGAAATTTAAATTCAGATGAAAAACTGTCAAGTGAGCATTTTTGTAGGGAGTTACTTTAAATCAAACATTAATTCTAGCAAATGTCTCAAAATTCAAACTTAAAAACTGGTTAAAGTAAAGGAAATTGACGCTGTATCCAATGGTAGCTGAGTTGGGAACTAAGAAACAGCCTGATTCTCGTGCATCCTAAGGCATGTCCAGGCTAAATTGGATCTGTAATCACTCTGGATTTGACCCCCTTCACAGGGAAACATCCAGGAGGTCTCCAGATCAAATATCTGAAGCAGCCTGGAGTAGAAACTCTTCTCTGAGCTGCTGCCCTCTGATCTGATTTGGGCTTCTGAGCTCCTCTGTGTATCATAACTCAACCTGGGCCCGCTCATGACCCTCATAACTGCATCACAAAAGTAGAGTCACTTATTGTCTACAGGCTTACAACTTTTTCATCAAACTCCCTCCTGTCTCAATTGAACACATGTCCAAGACCCACGTCTTTGTTTTTTTTTTGCTCCCTGCTAGGAGAACAATAACTACTTTTTAAAACTTTGTCACTGCTTTTCTACAGTAGCTCTCTCACAGCACCTGATTTTGTCCCCTGAGTCCTCAATATTGATCACTTGCAGCACTTGATTGTGTATGTTTATGTGTTTCTGTAATAATATGTGGTCTTAATAATTCCTCTCTAGGCTCCCTAATATGTGCCTGTTTCATTATCACATTTACCAGTTGCAATTTCAATTTGTCCATGTTCAATGAGGCTTATAGAGGAATACAAACTGTTAGTCCCATTACTAAAACTGTATGAAGTTTAACTGAACCCAGCAGAGTTATTATATGGACTCTCTGTCTTATACAGTACAGTATTTGTTCTTTTGTTTCAGTAATTGGATCATTATTCATTAAATCAAAGCAGTCATCATTAATGGTCTTACTCACCGGTGACAGTGAGGCACGTCTGTCCTTGCTTTGAACCGGATGGATGCATGTCAAAGATGCAGGTGTAGCAGCCTTCGTCTCGGAAGCCCACCCTGCGGATAGTGATAGCCGAGGTGTCCTTCGGGGAGGTGGCGAGCTCCACATGCTGCTGTCCACTCACACTGTCTCTGTTACTGGGCTGGTAGCTCAGCAGGGTCTGGTTCTGGACATCCAACCAACGTACTTGCCTCAGAGATTCACCTCGTTCCCTTGTAACACTGCAGGTCAGAGTGAAAGGCTTCTCCACTGGAGCTACCAGACGCTCTGGGGCTGTTACCCTGCCTGAAGCATGCATAAATATGTTATAAATAATACCGTGTATTATTAATAAATAAATAAAAATATACATGATACTATTTTTTGATTTGAGTTTTTCCATATATTTTTTAAAACATTTATATACAATATACTTACCCTGTAGTTTTCCTACCATCATTAGGAGAAAACACACCTGCAGACCTTTTCTACAGGAGGCCTGGATCATCATCTTCTTCATTGCTCATTTAACAGGGAGAATAAGGAGTGGCACTGAGATGTGGATACATTTCATAACACAGCCGAACATGATTTTAAACTCCATCATTGTTCAAACAACTGATGATATAAGACTGATTACAAAGATAAAGAATGTTGACCAGCTAACACAATTTTCCCCCTACTCAAAGAGCCAATTCGGCCGCTGTGGTCACTGTCCAACAGCTTTAATTGCATTATAACGCCCAGAAAGATATTCAGTTTGGTGCAATAAGTGAAATAAGAGCTATTGCCTCCCACTCATAAATATCTGCAGATCAGAAATAAAATAAAATATTCCTGCTTCTCAAATTGATCTGAGCTATATATTCAAAAAGACAATATTTTTCTGCCACATTAAATACTGAACTAACTCCAGATTGAATCCAAATGTAATACAATTAGACTACTTGGAATAAAATAAATAAAAAACAAAACTAGTAAACCTATCAAATTACAAAGCAGTGACATAAAGAAAAGTCTAACATTTCTGTTGATTAAATGATAAATTCTGTAGTTAATGCGGAGAACTCAATGATCTGCCATATTCTCTATTCCCTGTCATACAGTAAAGTAAAAATATACACATGAAATGAGACACTCACCTCTACTTGTGTCGTAATGTAAAAGGGAAAAAGCCAACAGTTGGGGGTATTCTACCTCAGCAACATCTCGCCCGTCCGTATGATCCAGCAGTCTTTTGAAACATCACTCCAGCACCAGGGAGAAACTATTTTTACTCATCCAAGTGTTTTCTATTCTGCGCAGCAACTCACAGCAGCCGGCTGCAACTCCACACGCCAACTCACTGCACTGACTTGGACTCACAGCGCCCTCTAGTGTCAGCCGGTGGGGATTACTTATCCAACACAAGCAGAAAATAAGGTGTGTGGGTGACTTCAACCCTCAGAGTAAAAAGCTTATTGAGAAAAACGGAAATATAAATGATTAAATTGAAATACGAGCTTCGTTGTACTGGTGACAATATCAATAAAGGATCTATACTATTCTATTATTCTGTTTTTCTTAAACAAGATCACAAAAAAGGACCCGTTTTCTCATATTCTGAGACCGGATGCAAGTTTTTGTTTACATTTTATAAGTGTTGTTTCACATCTATGATCATTTTAAAGGTGCCAGACTGTAGGCCAACTGCTGTTTGAGTGACTGCAACATACTGACAGGGATTTCCAATCTTGTGTCCTCCCCATTATATCAATGAGGTGAGTCTAAACAGTACACCTCTCTGTATAATGAAATATAGTTCAGCAGTATGACAAACAGCTCCAAAATGACCATACAGTTGTTTTAATGCCTCTCTGTTTCAACAAAAACGGAACATTACAACCTTCATGAAGTGAGAATTTACTGCAGGACTGTTGTATTACACTACAATACATTAAGCAAGGTGGACATGATGCACTGGCAACTAGTGGCAACAACTAATTTACGGCAGTTAGTATTTGTATTGTTAATTCAAGTAACTAAACTGTTGTTTACAAGAAGATATCTGGCAGACACCACACACACAAATATAGCAGAGAGAGGAGCTTTGTACTGTTTCGGGCAAATGCGCCAAGTCATTCAAGGGGCAACATGGTGGTGATGATGATGATGATGAAGAAGAAGAAGCAGAAGAAGAAGATGATGATGATGATGATGAAGAAGAAGAAGAAGAAGAAAAAGAAGAAGAAGAAGAAGAAGAAGAAGAAGAAGAAGGAGAAGAAGGAGAAGAAGAAGAAGAAGAAGAAGAAGAAGAAGAAGAAGATGATGATAACAGGTCAAAACCAGATGGTGGTTCAGGATAATTATCAAAATCAACCAAAGTAATATATCAACTCAACCAGGCAAGTCAAAATAGCTTTGCTCAGTCATGGGTAGATTTTTAATATTTAAGTTTAATGAATAATCTTGTACATTTATTGACTGAAAATATGTTTCTGAGTAAAAACAGTTAGGAATTGATCCTCCCCTGACATCCAATATCTGGGCGGTTTGACTGTTTTTGTGAGACCAGAGTGAACTCTAACACTTGTCAGAGCTCAATCATCATATTTACCTTTCTATATTGACATAGAAATAAATATGTGGCACAGATATTTACATTTATACAAGACAAACTGATACAATACATCTCTTGTATCAGCACAGGAATACATCAAACCTCCCAAATACATCATAAGCTCTAAAAGTGCAACTGCAGCTAATTGTCACAAGTTTTCATAAAGATACAGCGAGATTTAAGTTAGAATAGTATTAAACTGTATTAACTGACCCCCGGGGGCAGCATGTGTTCACTATGGGCTGTTGTTGTTGTTGTATGGGCTAATATACTTATATATTATTATCTGTCCCATATATCAAATTTGTTTGTGTCTTTTAATTATTTCCACTCAATTTCTTTTGTCTAACCTTTACTTCCAAGAGGTGTTTTAGGGAAAGTCCAATTTCCTATCCTATTTTTAGATCTGTTTAATCACTCTTATTATATTTTAGGACACATCATAAGTAGTATTAATAGGGAGGAGTATTAGGATCTATTCTGAGGTAAGTATTAGGGTTGATCTAAAAGTACATTAAAGTATTCAGGTCATCAACTTTTAAGTACACTGTATTTTCTGAAATGGTAAATGAAGTGTAAAGGGTATAAGTATTAGGGTAGATCTAAAAGTTAGTATTAAAGCATTTGTTGTAAATATTCAAGTATTGGGTAAGTATTAAGATGAGAAATAAGATCAATACATTTACATTTGAAAGTACAGATTTCAGATTGGATTGTCAGATTGGTCATACGGAGTCAAAGGCAATGCACAGGTTGACACACATTATTATCTGCACCAGATAAGACACACTGTGAGGCTTGGTCAAATTCAACAGGTCCTGATAATGGTGTCTGGTGATAACGACCAAAACACTTGAGGCCTAACTACTGATGATGTGTCCTATTAGAGTGATTAAACATATTTTAACATCAAAAACAAAACGTTGGGAGGATGAAGATCTAATTATTTGTTTTGTTTTATTGTATAGTTTATGTAAAAGGACATAAAAAGGAAAAAACTGAGTACACGTCTGAACAATCTGAACCATTAGCAGCCAATAATGGCTAAAGTATAGGGCATAGTCACTACAGATCCACAGACCAAACAAACACATTGGTTTTCTAAAAATCTAAAAATGCTGTATTCCACTTTCACCCCTTTTTTTCTTTTTTCAATTCTTTTCTTCTTCCATGGTTTATAACCATGATTTTTATCAGCAGTAAACAATAATACATTCTTTCTGATATATCCAAATCCAAGTTTTTCTTCCTAAGTAGCTGCTCCAACTTAAACGTACACTTTTAAAGGGTGCCACAGTACATCGTTAACTGAAGCCAGATATGAAATAACGAATGAAATGCTATCTAATAATCATGTATGAATTAGAATGATAATAATTTAATATGAATTTGATACCTTAACTACAGATTAACTTCATGACTGAGTGCCAGTAGTTGCTGAATGATGTGAATATTAGAAGAAAAACTAGAACTTTGTGTTGGTTTGTCTCCCTCTGTAGGTGACAATTACGAGAACTCCTCAAAAATCCTCACAGCGTTTAAAGAAGTGCCTAAGTTCACGATTAGCTATTAATTAGCAATATCTTAAAAACATTAGAAAGTATAAAGACATATATAAATATAGTAAACAACTGTTCAGAGTTTATTTTTGTATAACGTCACAGTCGTGCGGCGGAAGTGTGCTTGTCGGACTCATTTGGATGACGTACGTGCTATGCCGTAGAAATTTGACAGCTTCAAAAATGAAAACGAGCTGATTATTAGGATAAAACAAAAGGCTTTCATGTTCAAGACTGGCTGTTTTTGTATGTCAGCATGATCTGAAAGTGGCCCTCACCCTGATACAGTGGCACATCGATATTTCGGCGGACTAAAGGCTGTGAAATACACCACATCATGTCGTTTCTGGTGGACTCAGTCATCATGTTCACCTCTCAGGTTCGTTGAGTTGGTTCGTTTTGAATAAACTGTAAAGACATTTCTTCCGCTGGACAAGAATATCCAGTTATTATTGCGTTATTTAAATGTTATCTAGATAGCTGTGTAGTTAGATGACTTCTAGCTAAATGTAACTGGGTTGGAAAAGTCTGATTTCACAACTCAGAACAACACACATTTTAAGATTCCCTCCAGACTTGTTTTAAGATGTAGTATATGCTCTACTTTGAATAATCATTTGTGTCTAAAATGGTCAGTTATCTGGCTAAAATCCTCATTCTCACAATTTATACTAATATTATTTCATTTCAAAAGTTAGTGTCGAACACGGGGTGTCTCCCACTTCCTGTAAAACCCATTCTCAGTGTTTGTGCACTGATGGTTTCAAGTTTCCACATCACACTTAAATTGAATATTGGACCAGACTTAGCCTCCAAACTAGTTGTGATGTCCAAAATCATGCTCTTACGTCCGCCCCTTAAAATGGGATTTTCAGTGAGCACAGAGAAACTTTACATTTACAGCAAATAAATGTGAAGTGTCAAACTCTGCACATAAATCATTCAGCACAACGAAGCTCAAACATCTAACTGAAGGAACAAGAAGAAATACATACATTTGAGTGTAGGAAGATCTTGCTGCATCTGCACACACATCTGATTCATATTTTAGCTGAAGACCTATGCAGGTTTATTGCAAAAGAGAGGACACAAACCTTAAAACTGTGATGTGGATGAGAACTAGGGGCCAAATGGGAAAATACAGGGGTGACTAGCATTGCTGTACATCTATTCTATATGTGTATGATGTATGTACACTTATTTGTATACATTCTTTAATTTCATCTTGTGCATTTTGGATTTACTGTATGCAGAACTGGCAAACATATTTTTAAGTATATTGATGCGTTTATAATTTCAGAGGTGCATCCTTGTTTCATAATGTGATGTTGGTATATGCACAGTCAAAGATTCTTACAAGACTAGTGATACGTTGTTTATATTATTGTGTTATTGTGTTATGAGTGCCAAAACACTGCCAAACAAAGTAAGTAAGTTAGGTTCAAAATCATGAAATCCGTATTAGGAAGTTCATATTATCATGTGTTTAAAAACCAAACAAACATATACCCCCCCAAAAAACCCTCAGAGTCTTGA
The DNA here is from genome assembly GCF_027409825.1 of Scomber japonicus. Taxonomy (NCBI): domain Eukaryota; kingdom Metazoa; phylum Chordata; class Actinopteri; order Scombriformes; family Scombridae; genus Scomber; species Scomber japonicus. The sequence goes on from NC_070588.1 coordinate 19,923,625, forward strand.
TTCAGACTTGTTTAAGAACTTAGCTTGATGAAATATATTTGTGATGAACATTTCTTAATTACAAATGTGACTGACAGTGTAATCTTTCCCTTCTTTCTATACTCCAAATAACTTCCATTTAATCCAACACAGGTGCTGTTCTTTGGATTTGGATGGTTATTCTTTATGCGGCAACTTTTCAAAGACTATGAGGTACAGTGTAACTGCAAGTCATTCACTTACAAATAACCACTAAGATGGGGTTGTTGACTACTCACACAGACATGGTGATAATTCCAATAAGAAAAACACAAAACTTTATTTCACTGGTCCATAATTCTCTAATAATTTCCCAAAAACTTCCTGGAAAGAATGATGTTATTTAGTACCATTTAGAGGGAAAATAAAGGGAATGTTCATTTGGTACTATTGCAATAAATTGATAGGATATCCTAGAGGAGTCTTTCAGTCAGTTCACATCAGTTCAGCAGAATGTGTGTAAATGTGAAAATGTATTACAGTCACATAAATGGAGAATAAAGACTTCAATAATGAACAAATGATTCATATTTACTTGATTAAAACTTGAGATTTCTCTTAAGGATATTAATATTTTCCTCTTAATTAGTACCAAATGACATAGTTAAGTGCATATATATTAGCTGAGCTGTAGGTTTACTGTCTATCAGTAACTGGATTTCCTCTGTAGTAAAGGTTTTTGTGTTTATTGACAGGTGCGTCAGTATGTCGTTCAGGTGGTTTTCTCTGTCACCTTTGCGTTTTCATGTACCATGTTCGAGCTCATCATCTTTGAGATTCTGGGTGCCTTAAGTAGCAGGTAAGTACATTTTTTGTGTGATGTAACTCTTTCATTGCTGCTTAGTGCTGATGAGGAATTTTAAGTTCCATGTCTTTATCACAGCTCCAGGTATTTCCACTGGAAGCTGAATTTGTACGTGATCCTGCTGGTTCTAATCTTTGTGGTGCCTTTCTACATTGGTTACTTTGTCGTCAGCAACATACGTCTGTGTAAGTACAGGAAATATCAAAACACTGTCACTAAAATAGCTGATGCTGATTTGACAGACGTTATTTCACACAGTATGTCACAAAGCTGTCTGCTATGTGTGCAGTGCAGAGACAGAGGCTCCTTTTTGCCTGTATGGTGTGGTTTACCTTCATGTATTTCTTCTGGAAGTTGGGGGATCCATTTCCCATCCTTAGTCCAAAACATGGTGAGTGTGCATCCTTCTCTTCACTTTGCTTTAGGCACCTTTATGCCAGTCTACAATGAATATTTGAAACATTGTGCATTTGATCATTTATGGGTGTCTTGTTTCTTATAATGCGAGAGTCCCATTTTTTCAATCTGTTGTTATCTTTTCTTCAGGCATCCTGTCCATTGAGCAGCTAATCAGTCGCGTTGGTGTGATTGGAGTCACTCTCATGGCTCTGCTGTCTGGCTTTGGTGCTGTCAACTGTCCCTACACATATATGTCTTATTTTCTTAGGTAAGCTCAGCTGTGGGCTTTCTCTGAAATAACATTCAGAAGCTGAACCACACAGCCTGCTAATGTATTATTAAATCTACAGTATACTCAGGTGTATCTCTGTTCACATGGAAGCACTCAACCACATGCTGCCATTGTCTTCATGCTTCCTACTTTATGTTCACAGAAATGTAACAGAAAGTGACATCCTTGCTTTGGAGAGACGGTTGCTCCAGACTATGGACATGATTGTCAGCAAGAAGAAGCGGTGAGTTAATTAAAAATAAATTAATTCATAAAACTAATGAATTCAAACAAATCACTGTGAAATGACAGTGTGCTTGCATTTCATTTGTAGAATTGCAATGACACGGAGGCAGATGTACCAACGTGGGGAAGATCAGAACAAACAGACAGGATTCTGGGGCATGATCAAAAGTGTTACCTCCACACAAGCAGGCAGTGAAAGTATCCTTTACACTAATACTTAAATAGATGGCAAGAAGTTGTTACAGGGTAACTACTGTATGTGCACATAACCTACAGTATTTGTAACAGATGTCAGCCTTGACTTCTTCCGTCTAGACCTCTCTCTGATCCAGCAGGAGGTCGATGCGTTAGAGGAGCTGAGTCGACAACTCTTCCTTGAGACTGTAGACCTACAATCCACTAAGGTAACATATGTGAATACACTTGCACACAAATGCACACACAGGTGTACCGTGTTTGACAAATCTAAGGAGGAAACACAGAATGGATTAAACTTTTTCAAATCTGGCTGCTTGAATCCATCACGAGATTCCTGCAAGTTAAGGTTGAAAAACTAGTTAATTATATAGACTGTGTAGGATTATCAGTTTGAGATGAGGAGTGAAAAGCAGGTTTTCAATACTGACCTTCTGATTAGTTAGCTGTAACTGCACGTGTGGCTATCATCTAAATTCAAACAGAATAACAGCATTCAGACTGGTATTTATCTTTGTTTTCAGCATTAATCCTCAGTCAATAGTGTCTATAGGCTTTATTAACAAACAAACAAACAAGCACCTGTCACCTTGGCACAGGGACAGGCACGGTTGCTGTTTGTTTGCAATGGGCAAAAAGGGGTGGGGGAATGCTGCTGATGGTATCCTGAGCCAGTGTAAAGATTAAGAGGTAGTTAAGAGCACACATTATGTGGGGGTCAACATGAGGGGAATATAACATTACATGAAGACCCATAGTTACTTTCTGTCTCACAAAGTTAACCAAGAACAGAGTGATGTCTAGCTGTGGCATTAATATTCTTCAGGTTATAAAATGTATGGCTAAAGTGCACAGAGCAACATTATCATATATATATATATATTTTATCACATGAATTTAAGTTTCCTGACAATTTCCTGAGAAAAGTATTTGGATTCTTAGAGTTTGCTGGACGTTCAGTCTTCTTTTTGTTGCTGGGTAGGAAGTGTCCAGTAGGTTAATCAGAGCCTGCTTTATGAAAATGGTTGCCCACAGGTGTTGATTAATGACTCAATCATACAGTAAAATGACATAAAAACAAAACAATGAGATAAGGTAGTGTTATAGAGTTCAGTGTTCAGTCTGTGTGAGTTTGTTATCAAGAATTACTCATTTCACATTACATTGCTATTTGATAAATGGTATGCCTTAACTCAAATATCTGTATAATAATACACATCCGTTATCAGAAAGTGCTCTTGATATGTAGTAGTGTTGCCCCCCTAACTTGATGGGAGTAGCTGGAAACCCGGCTGCCGCTGAAGCTATGGCGGTCGCTGTATATATTAACACAGAGGCAGACAACATTAGCTTCCTTTCCACTCGGCTGCAGGATTTATTATTTATAAATTATTTATTATTTCTTAACTATTCATTACACAAATGCGTACTCTTTAGGGGAATATTAACCGACCTGTATATATTAACACAGAGGCAGATAACATTAGCTTCCTTTCCACTGCCTCTATGGGGTTTTAGGTTCCTCCTAACCGCTATGCGCCCTCTGCTGACATCTTTTAGTATTACACAAACACTTTTACTAAATTATTATTTTTTAACAATCAACTGTAACATAGTCCCTTAATGAACTGACTTTTTTAACATCTTTGAAATTTCCTTTATATCACCTTTCAAATACATATGCTGCATTTTTTAACCCTTTACAGTAGCAGGTCTACTCTTGATTATCACATGGATTATGCAGGTTAGATAGTCTATTGCAGTCAACGCTGTTTATATCAGTATCTGATTTAATGGTTTAAATTAAAACCAGGAGGACTCCACCACTAGCCTGCAGGGCGTCTCTGACTGCAATTATAGATGCACCCATAGATTTTTATCTATACACACTCCGCCCATTTTGATTACCCTATTGCCTGTATATGGTAAATGATTATCTAATTCTTTCTTATCTAACCCTTCTTATCTTTATCACTTCTTTATCTTTAGGAGCGAATTGAGTACTCAAAAACATTCCAGGGGAAATACTTCAACTTCCTCGGCTATTTCTTTTCCATCTATTGTGTTTGGAAAATCTTCATGGTGAGAACATTTAGAGTCATTTTCTGGCATTATGTCTTTTACTCACACTCATAGATATTGCAGTGCTTTGGTCTTTAATTAGTTACATAATTAAATTTTGTTTTGTTTTTAATTGTGTAAGATTTAAAAGGACTTTGCTTAATTTTAAGTCCTGTTCTGTCTGTCATAGGCCACTATAAACATTGTGTTTGATCGGGTTGGAAAGACGGATCCAGTGACGAGGGGTATTGAAATTACAGTCAACTACTTGGGCATCCAGTTTGACGTAAGATCCGATTTTCTTTCTCTCTCTTATTATACACAGACACACACACATGCACACACAGACCTGCAGAAATAGAGTCACATGTCACTGGCCGCTAAATGTTTTAATTTAAATCAATAAATAATTAATATAAAGTTGTCACCCTCTTTCCCTACTCTAATTTCCTTACTTACTTACTTTGCTTTACATTTTCTATTTTGATATTTCTCCCTGTGTCAGGTAAAGTTTTGGTCCCAACACATCTCCTTCATCTTGGTGGGAATAATAATTGTTACGTCCATACGAGGCTTACTCATCACCCTCACAAAGGTAAAACTTTCTCATGAAACATGTTGAATACAGAGCAATGAATACAGAGCTTGAAGTAAATATTTTAGTTTTTTTGGATGGTAAATATTTTGCTTCTGTTTTTGTAGTTTTTCTACGCAATATCGAGCAGCAAGTCTTCCAATGTTATTGTGCTTGTCCTGGCTCAGATTATGGTGAGTGACTTTGCTTTATATTTGTCTTATTACACAGTTTGGCCTCCACATAGCAGTTTAGTCAGAGATTTCTCTGTCTGTGTTTCATGATTTTAGGGGATGTATTTTGTGTCATCGGTACTGCTGATGCGAATGAGCATGCCTCTGGAGTATCGCTCCATTGTGTCAGAGGTGCTTGGAGAGCTGCAGTTCAACTTCTACCATCGCTGGTTTGACGTCATCTTCCTTGTCAGTGCCCTATCCAGCATCCTCTTCCTCTATCTTGCACACAAGCAGTCACCAGAAAAACACATGGCCCTCTGATCCTCTACATCTTTTCCCACCTGGACATGACTTCTGACCCACAGTGGGACTTGTAATCTGAAATTTAGGGATATCCAGGTATAATTTTTTTTTAAATGAAGGATATAATTATCTGGACTGCCTTTTCCTGAATCAGGAATGGCTAATTGTTGAATGGATGGGAATCTATTGGAGCACATCAGGTAACAGCTTTGAAAGTGGACTATATTGAATTTAAGTGTTTACAGAAGAAAAGTTGATATTAGAAATGTAAATGTACTTTGCTAAATGCAAACACTTTGTTCTCTTTGCTCTAAAATGTTCAATCTTTTGGCCAAAATGTTATTTTCTTTTAGTCTGTCTGAACACACTGGAGCTGTTCTGTTCACAGCACATCCCTGCTTCACTCCCACTGAGGTGTAAATGGACTCTACGGTATAAAGAAATGATACATTTTCATTAAATTTGGAACATAAACAAATATCTATACAGAAAAAACAGAATTCTGATGGTATGTGTTCATTTATTTCTGTTCATGAAATGTGTCATTCATTTACATTTATTTCACAAATTACAAACAACAAACAATGTAAATATATGAGTGTTTTTGAATGGTACGTCTAAAATTACAAAAAACAAAGAATTCAATTTAAATAAAATAAAGGCAGCAGTGTTAACATAGAGACAGAAACCCCATAAAGGGTCACCGTATTTACCAGCAACATTATTAGTGTTGGCCTTAGTTCTGGGGCATGTAGTTGTAATCTTAGTGACATTGGTAATCTCAGTATAGGAAATATAATATTCTGGTTATTGCACAGGCTCATAAGCAATCTACAAAGAAAGACAAAAGTATTCAGATAAGTATTTTAGTTCTCAGTGCTTATACAGTGGATGAAACTATTCTTCTGATTGAAAGGTACAAGACATTTGAAAGGTGAATTATCATTATTCTTGTTCTGTACTCTTCCTTGTCTCTTCTGTGCTCTTAATTGGATGTGTGAAAGCCCATAAAGTTGATTCTTCGAAAAAGTATGATGGATCAACATTAGATTGAAACGGCCAGTTCAGAAAACGCGTTCTCAAGGTGTCTTCTCAAAATCTCTCATCTTCACTGTCACTTGATGAAGATGATGACACAGATGGGGTCTGCGAGGAAAGAAAATAAAATCACAATTATTTTAGCAACAGAACATCAAGAGGAACTGACATCATAATATACATCTTGAGTATTGTACTTAATGAGGATGTATTACTAATTAAATATTAATGGTTCTTTGATGCTCTACTTTGGCACAGTAATGTTTTGAACCTAATGCTAATGTCAGCATGCAAACAATGACAATGCTAGTGTGCTGATGTTCAGCAGAGACCATATTAGTTGAGTGTGTTACCATGCTAACATTTGCTTATTAGTATAAATGAGAATGGCAAAACATGAAAAGTTAAGCCACCAAAGTTATTACACTTCATCATGAGGGTGTTGTGAATGTTGCTACCAACCCTGTGGCCTGAAAAGCAATTTCATTTGTAAAACAGTTGGGATGAGCGCAAACTTGTGGGTGGCATCAGTTGCACACTACTGTGCATGTGCACAGTACGTGTTGTGGTCTGCACAACACGTAAGAAAACTCAGAAGCAATGTGCTAGTGAGCAGTTTTCATTTGAGTGACTAGGCACCATCATAGGATCCAGTTCCTAAATTACATCCATGACAAAATTTAATAGCAGTAGTTACTGAGATATTTCAGTCTTGACAAAGGTTTGACAGACCAACATTGCCATCTCTACAGCCGGACAAACAGCTGTGCTCACCCTCTCTCTTGCTCGTTCAGTAGGAGTTTCTGGTCTTTCAATCTCATCATATGTCACCTCCTCGCAGGACTCTGGAGTTTCTGCAGAGTGGACTTCAACATAGGATGCTTCTCCGAGGAGCTGGCGTGTGATGGGCACTCCTTTAGCTTTAAGTTGGTCGTAGACGCTCTTTTTAGCCACCAGCATCTCTAGAGAGCTGCCACTGCTGCGGATTATACCCACCACCTCGTCATGGCTGCTCTGCTCCACATTCACTCTGTTCACTTCCACCACAATGTCATCGTCCTCCAGACCTGCTCTTTCAGCCACTCCACCCCTCACCACCTGAAACAAAGTACATCCAAGATCTTTAACAAGTTGATTGAAAATGATAATGGTTATGAAATGGACATTTTTGTGTCTCACCTCTTTAATGTACTGACCACACACACCCTGGATGCCATTTAGGTGAAAGCCATAGCCAGCTGAGGACTTTTCCATCTTACACAGTTTAGGCTTGAGCTCTTCTTCTGTCTCCTGAACAGGTGTGGATGGTAATTTGACAGCCTCTGTGTAACTAGGTGGAGAGAGTGAGTCGTTCCTTTCCTCCCAGAAAAGCATAGGAGACACTCTCCCCTGTGTGGGACAAAACATAACATTATAGATGGTTTTCGATCTAAACTGAAACCACCAAAGTTTGACTGTGGCACCCAGCCTCACCTGCTTATACATTTGGTCCGTGTCCTTATCCACCACTAGGAGGCAGCACTTGTTGCCACTCTGCCTGATTCTGTCTACCACCTGGTCATGGCTGCAGCCATCCACCTCCTTGCCATCCACAGCCACCAGCCTGTCCATGTCCTTCAGACCTGCCCTTTCTGCTGGACTGCCTCTGTCTATGTCCCTGATGAGATGTCCTGCATGGTGTCAATGAATACACTGTCAAAACACAGCCTCCTTGCTGTAGTTTAATATTAGTGAACATAGCAGTTAATTGATTATAGCCTTGCCTGTTTGGTTTGGCTCCTCTCTCAGCAGAAAACCATACCCATCAGATCCTTTGGTCATGTCAATGATGCGTGGCTTGTGAGGGAGGTACTTGACTGTAGCTGATGACGCTGTTACTTTGATGCGCTTGTTCTGGTAGTACCTGTATCCTTCTTCGTCAATCAATAGGAACATGACGTCACTGCCTGACAGCTTGATCTTTTCCACCACTTGTTCGTGCGTGGAGTCCTCCACGTCCTCCCCGTTGATTTCAAGCAGACGATCATTTGCTTTGACCCCTGCCCTGTCTGCCACATTTCCTGACATCACCTCTGTCATGAACAAACCCTGCTGACCTAAAGGAAATGTTACAGAATATACAGCATAAACCAATGTTTTTTAGAAGAGATTACAGAGGCAGTTGTCATCATCTGGCTGCTTAATATCATAAAATAATAGTTATTTATAGATCAGTTACAAGCCATTAATAACAACAACTTTTCATTTGGCAGGGTGTGAAAAATCCCTTCGGCTCATGTTTATCCTCCTCCAGAATGACAATGGATGGTCAATGAACCATTTGACCTCTGACCTGTAGTAATGCTGCAGAACAACTGAACCAAAATACATGGATTGTTGTTGGGTTTCTTACTTTCTAAATAACAATGTCTGTAGTTATAAATGTTAATGTCATCAATAATTGGTTTTGCCAATGATCCATCAAATCTACTGCTGCAAATGTCAATAAATCTATAATAAGCAGCAGTAGTAACACTTTTACAGGTTCTTTAATTATATACACATTTCCTGGAGTTTTGGGGAGTAATTTGCATATATTTGCATATATATCTTTTTAAGAGGTGCAAATTGGTACAAATTATAAGGGGAAAAAAGAAAAAATTGGTTTGGTTTGGTTTAATTTAGTTGCTACTCCTTGTATTTGGCCTCATTTTTAGTTGTTATAAATATCTTAGACTTAGTGAATGAGACTTTTAACAATTCTTTAATTGAAGGAAAACACTTTTTTAACATATTCAGTTTTTAAATCATTTGCTAAAAGTAGCTGCTTTATAATAGTCAATTGTTGGGCATTATGATAGGGTTATGTCAATTGCTAGGAAATGTTCTCATTATTGAGTTTTTAAGAAAACAACCTAGTATGTAGTTTGACACACAAATCCACATATTTAAACAAAGTGTTTTCTGTCAGTTAAACAACTTTAAAATAAAGTGTCACTGCAGTGTGTTTTACAAGCTCAGAGGTTTTCCTGATGAATGAATGCACTACTGCTACTATTACTGGTTCATAAATGATCAAAAACACCAATAGTTAAAGGGTGTCTTTATCAAAGTGATACCAAAAGAATTTAGTCCTTTAAGGACAGTAAATCTAGGATTACAATTGCCAGTAACAAATCCAACAAAACTCTTATAATCTAAAAGTGTATATAAGTTGGATACGTATTTGTACATTGTAATGTATGTTTTTTCAGGTTTACTTTTTTTTACATTTTCCAAAACTGTGATACGTCAACTCACCATTGACCGAGCGAAGAGAAAACCCGTAGCCTGAGCTGGATTTGACCAAGTAGCAGAGTTTAGGTTTTGGTGCATGTTTTGCCACACCGTTGACAACAGGAGCATTGTTAGGATCAGACAGGTTTACGCCCTGAGCTTTTGCTTGCTTGTAGGAAGCTTCATCCAAGGTGTGGAAGGTGACAGTTGCCCCGCCATTTCTCACCAGGTCCACCACCTATCCCAGGGGAATGCATTCAGGGAGCGGAAAAGAGTTAAAAAGGCCAGGTCACAGGATAAAACTATCAGTGTAAGAGATTTTATTGCACTGCAGCAATTCCACATCATGCTTACCTCTGAATGGGACAGACTATCAACAAATGCTCCATTAACTCGTAGGATCCGGTCTCCATCTTTCATGCCAGCTAGTTCAGCTGGACCTCCCATTTCCAGGCTGCGGATCAGATGACCATCCTCGCCATGCTCCACCCTCAAGTAGAAGCCAAATGTCTGACCTGGCCTCTTGGTTAGAGAAATCACCTTTGGCTTGTACCCGGCCATGTCCTGTTATGAAGGAAATGTGGTAAGTCCTTTGGCATTTTTGACTTTTGGGACCACAGTTTGCAGTTTGTAGTTTTTACACCTACTTTTAAATATTGCAAAGTTCATTCATATCAACTCAGACAAAGTACACAGAAAAACCTACAATCCCAGAAATCTTGGTGTGATAAGACTGTGACAGGCAAAGATAGAGAAGTGAAAGAAATAAGTGCTATGATTTTTCAACGTGTTCATGTTAGGCTCCTGTAAAACAGAGCCTGCAGTTACTGAATTTATTTCTAACCTTCAAAGTTCTCTGCCCCCCACCCCTAGCCCCCACGCATGAACACCTTTTTCTCAGTCATAACTGTCACCCTTCAGCATAAAATGTATTCCTTTAATACTAAATAGCCATAGAAGTGCTGATAGCTTCAGATAGAGAGTTAATCTTCCATGTCAGCTCTCTAGTGAAAGTTAATGGTTAATAGTGAGTCACAGCTGAACATGATTTTAAAAGTCAGCTTGGACTTTGAATGTACAGTAAGGAATGTCTCTGTAATCCTCTTTAAGACTTTTTCCATATGGATAGGTCATAAAGGAGGTGTATGTAAGGACAGGTGTGTGTGTGTGCTCTGATGTATGTGTATGACAAGGAAACAGCAATGGCACAACATATTGTAACTCACTTTGACCTTGAAAAAATAAGAAAAAACCTGTTTGTAATGTTATATTTAAGAAGTCCATCAGGACAAATATTTCACTACTGCAACAATACTAATCTCAGGGCATGTTTCATATAGAGAAGGTCTACACATACTCTTTAGTTTGCATGGACCCAACATTCCCCCATGAAAAAGCACTTGATAGCTGCAAGGACAAATTCCCCTTCAATGGGAAGAAACCTTGAGCAGAACCAGGCTCTAGGTGGGCGGCCATCTGTCTTGACCAGTTGGGTTGAGAAAGAAAGAGGTAGGGGAAAAGAAAGATGCAGAACCTCACCAACAAACTTAACCCAGTAATGCAACAGGGTTACCTCAAATTTATTCCCATAGTTAAGTGAAAATTATCTAGCAAACATCTGAATAAGATCCCAAAACTTGAAGGAATTAGTGTTTTGAGGTGAATGTCCAGTCGTTACTTTTTCATCGATGCTATTATCCAACAGCTTTGTGTTCTCGTGTGATGTGTGTATAATAGCGCTCTACTGTATTTTTTACAAGAGCATGGTTTAATGCCGTTTTTATCAAATCCTTGGCAACTCAAGCAAGGGAATCCTGTATCAATACAATGGATTTGACATACTATGTGGTAATTTTTCAAAAATGGAAAAGATTAGAAAAAGGTTGACCCCAACCACTGCTGTATGTGATGCCTCACATTTCTGTTATTTGAAGAGGCTCTATATGTTATATAATCATGTCATTTGAAATCATTGAAATCAAACTCACCAGATCGTCTCAGCCTAATGTCCTGGTCCAAAGGAAGCGCTCACCTGTCACTGCTTAGCTGATATATCCTGCATCTTCAACCTGTCTGTCTCCTCCTCACTCCTTCCCCCATCCCCCTCTCCCTCCCTCTGAGAGGACTTTGACAGGCCAAAGGTGAGCCTAAAGGCTGAGTTATTTAACTGTGGCTCGTGTCAGGAATGCCTCAAGAGATCATTTAAAAGGGAGAAGATGCAACTGTGAAGCAGTCATCTGCTGGGTGGTCAAAAGTACATGACGCAGGTGGCAATCAGCACTGTCAAGAATCATTACAGTCAGAACTACGTCAAGGGAAATACATATTGTGTAATACTCATTTGTATAAATCTTATTAGTAACATTTTAATTTAAACTATGCTTTACACTCACTTGAAATAGGAAAAAATACCTTTTAGGTGTTAATGGTATACAAAACAAAAACAAAAAATGTCCTGACTGTTACCGTGTTTTTGGAATGTACACACCTTGGGAATATTTGGCACCTGTTTTAAAATAACTTACTATTTTATTAGGTGTACATGGCTTAAATTTATGCAGTCTAACACAACACCCCTGCAGTGGATCGTTCCTTCATGAAGATTATAATGTTCAGCTTTTCTTAAAACTATTTATTTTAAAACTTCTCACTTAGATGCTGTAATACTGTTGTATTGTATATCATATATTGTATGTTTCAGGGCACCTCATTAAATCTTTAATACAGTATTTTAGCAAGGTATAAACAATTAAAACACACATAGCAACCATAACACAACAACAAATGGGATATAAACAAAAATTAAAAAACAAACAAACTGTGATTTACTCTGCATGGAAGTCTACTCAAAAAACCCTGCTACTTAGGTCAATTAAATGGATTCATTATACTTTTTAAAACATCATATATAGAGTTAACAGATTTCAGGGTTTCTGTTTGTGTGGTTTAGTCTGCCAGGTTTATGGCTGCTGTGGCCTGTAACTGGGAGAGTCTCTTGGTCATAAAAGGTTAATTATGATACTGCTGTCCTCGGGATGGGACAAAGGTGACAAAAACTCAAGCAAAGCCAAGCACAACAAATCTGCAAACAGTAAAGGTTGATTCATTACTGTGGTCAGACATGCTGAGGTCTACAGCAAGAGATGTTTGTATAGTAGCTGTGTTTAATAATTTTGCTCTGAATTCAATTAAAATTATTTTTTATATGATCTTTAGTTTCTGATTGTCTCCAAGGAGACTGTAATTATCAATTAGAGGAAAGCCATTAATTGACACAGTAATATTTTGGCACACTCAGCCATCAGCAGCTATTTCATAACAATGATTTTGCCATCAAGTGGACAGGGTCAGAAGAAAGAAGTCACATTATAACCCCACAAGGTGTCAGTCTGCTGGAGCACTTTGCCAAATGTAATGCTGCCATCTACTGTTGTTTTGAAGATGACCTCTGGACAGTCTCACGCGTGCATCCAAGATATGTTATGTTGGTCAGGTGATCTTTATTTACTCTGGATACACTGATACAACATTTCATTATGAGTTCATTGTCTCTGAAATGTTGACATGTTGATGAAACTTCTTTTTTAAAAACCTGACAGTACCTTTAGTGACTGTACACAAGACAGTAACACAGAATATTTACTCCGATACTTGCACAGGTTTTAAGTACTTTTGTGTTATTTTTTATATTTCCATGTTCTTTATATTTCTACTTTAAAACATTTCAGGAAGTAATTGCATTCATCTAATGTGTGCAGTCATTATCTATTTCACAGATTAACATTCAGTTTAAAAACATTTGATGACCTTACAAATATGAGCCAACACTATATTGATTTACCTGATAAAGTTTTCAGATTAGCAACACTTGGATCAACTGAATGGATCAATGAATGTTTGCGATGATGTGTGACTGAATCTATAGTTATGACAGAATGAATGTTTTGGTAGGTTGACATGGTGATGTGGTGAGGGTGATGTGAGGTGATATGATGCGAATGCTTGTGTGAATGCTATGATGGAAGATGGGGGAGTGATATGGATGTATACTTATGGCAGTATATGTGTATGATCATCCAGTGTCAGTCTTTGTCTATTCCACCACTGTCTTTTAACCTGATGTACGTTTGTATTGCATGTTGTTTTTCTTGTATGTCATTCATGTGCTGCAACTTCTTCCCTATCTCCGAGACAAATTTCTCACTGGTGGAGACCAATAAAGTAACCTAACCTGTGAGAGCTTCCTTCTTCATAAAACACGTTCACAGGCTTTCAGTCAGTGTTTTGAAACCTGCATTAGGTTCATCACTGTTTCGCCCTCCTCCTTTTGGCAAACTGTTGCCTTTAATAGAGCTTTACTGCAACCAGCAGTAATATATATTGACATGATCATGCATAACTGTTCATTTAAAGGTTTACAGTGTGTATCACGTCACTCTACACTACGCTCATGGTGTACAGCACATAGAATCGGTGATACAAACAATACAGTAACTCTCTGATTGAACAGCAGTCAGTCTGTTTTCAGATAGCACTTAAGGGAAGGACATGGGGGTGCAGGACTGTGCTACAAATCGGAAATAACAGCAGCAAATGGAAACATTTGTGCAAGTTTGAGGGCGTCAGTCTCACTGCCTGTACACACACTCTGGTACACTCTGCCCAGCTCCAACCCCTCACACATGTCAACACATACATACACACTTTCAACCCTGCAGCCACTCACTCATTACCGGTCTGGAGCCATGTTTGAACAATCGATCCCAGGGATCCAGGAGCCACAAGCAGAGAGGAGATGAAGTGAGTGGAAGGAGACAGAAATCCTTTTCAGCTTGGCTTAGCAATGATGCGTTCACTATCCATTACCCTCTGTCATCACCTTGTGTTTGCAGAAAAAAAATAAAAATAGCTGAATGTATTTCCGTGATGCTGACTGCTTTGATTGATGACACCTTTAGTTGTTTATTTGATCTGAAACATAATCTTAGTGGTATTTATGGTAACAACGGAAAAGTATGCATATACTGTAGCAGCAGAAGACACAGTACTGTAAAGTGCCACACCAGCAGTGTTTATCTCCAACATGCCTTCATCAGCAGTGGAACATCAGTAATCAACATGCCATGCCAGTTTATGATTACCACTCTCAACAGGTAGCACTACTCTCTCTCTTCATCTTGATTGGCATCCTCACATGGCTTGTTTATCTGTGTTAAGTGGCTTTGCACATGAGCTGCCTGAGCCAGCTAATTAGACCAGGAGAACGATTAGAGGTAGGCCGCAAGGAATAATGGCCCTTGTTTTTTTGTGGGAGTCATTTAAGTGTTCGGTCCCAGCTCTCCACAGCAATAACATGCCTCAGAAAACAGCGACATTTCGGCCTCCCAAACGTACAGGTGACAGAAGAGATGGTGTCTCCTTTCCTTGTACTAAACAAGCATGGAACCTGTCCAGAGCAGGCCCACTGGACGAACATATTCCATAACACACCTCTAGCTCAGTACAAGAAAATGAATGGTGCCACTGCCCAACCTGACTAAAACATATTATATATAATATAAATGATGGGGATGACTTTGTCAAAGGATTTTTTCCAATTAGGGTTAATAATAAGACCGGTAGATTAGATTAGTTTTCTGTCATTATGAAGCATATTAAACATTACTAAGAACATTTCTATACACGATAATAAAAATGTGGAGTCAGAATGATCTCTGGATACATGTCTGAAGATGTCTCCATTGAAATAATCAAATTGTAATCAGAACATGAAGCACATCTAGGTATTTTTACTCCTCTTCCTCACAATGTTTGCATGCATTGTTTGCTCATCCACCAAAACAATGACGCGCATTGACATCCATCTGTGCTGTTGTGTCTTTGGACAACACACGAGCACAGTGAGGTCAGGGCAATTTCTTGCATTTATTAATTATGATGAAATTAGACACATTTTAGTGAGTCATTGAAACTGTAATTAGGCAGTTTTAATTGTAGTCAGAGTTTGGAAGAACTGGAACTACTGGGGGAAAAAAGTGCATAAAGCTGTTATAATTAATCAAAATGGAACAATTACTCAAATCAAAAAGAAAAAAGAATAAAACTAAAGCCAACTAAACTCCTCTCTCCTTAAAGCTTTCCTTTACAGTAGCACCACTAAGTTGTTTAATCTAAAAAAATCAAGTCCTGAGTGCTTTCCAAAAATGACAATATGAGCATTTTCTGAAATTGTTTGTCAGTGCCTTTCACAATACATATGACTGTTGAAAAATATATCTTTATATCTATACATACAGTAGGCCTATATTGTCTTATTATCTGCCACCTGTAGGTTTATTTAACTTTAGGCAACTAAAATGACTTGTTAGGGAATGGTTGTGGTCATGGTGAAAAGGAAACAACCTTAGCTGTTGCTAGCAAATGGATGGGAGCAGTATTTTCTCATATAAGGCACTTGTACTTCCACTGTTGCAGCATGCTGGTGTTCTATACCTCACTCAGAAAGTCCAACATCATCCATAAATGTTGCTGAGTGGGCAAAAAGCCTAAGTGACCACAGATAGTAATTTTACAACCACATGCAGCCAGAGGGAGGGAGTTACAGGAAGACACAGAACATGTATGTGGAAGATCCTTTACAGACATTTGAATATCACAGGCTTTAATTAGATTCTTTATCGGGAGGGTTGGTAGCCTACAGCTGGTAATTATGAGGATGATTATGAGCAAGATATGATGAGGATTTGTTTCAAGTAACCTTCACCGACTGTAGATTTACATATTCCCATCAAGTTCAGGCCCTATAATTACACAGGAATGAGACATGAATATAACATGTCTAATTTAATACGGATGCTTCAACCACCTGATAGGGACATGGAATGCGCTCACAAACCACATGAGGGCGACAGGGTGCACTATATTCTCTCTCCCTGTATTCAAACAGATTTCTCCCTGGTCTTGTTCAGTTAAGTTTCCAAAATGAATCTTTATTTTTACCTACTATGGTTGTGATAAGTTTATTTCTTAAAAAATAAAAGTTTATCACAATAGATGATAGTTAGGAATCAGATGACATGGCAGATTGTTGTGATGCTGTCACCCAAAACATCAAGGAAAATAATCTGATATTACTGTACCACTGTTACTGGCTGCCTCCAGCTCACTGGAATACTTTTGAGCTACAATCCACCTTTCTCAAGACTAATAACTTCTGCTTCTGAATTATTATAATCATTATGGTTTTTCACTTATTAGGTCCCAAATTACCACCACTGAGACTATTTCACTTTATCTTATTTTGATGATGATGATGACGGTGGTGGTGGTTATTATTATCATCATAGAGTTTGGTTTATTTCCATGTTTTTATGTGCATGTTATGGCTTTTTTGCGGGTGATTTATTTTGTTGTAAGGCACTTAGAGCTCAGTTTTTTTGTATACAACGTGCTATTCAAACAAAGTTATCATTATTGTTATCAATTAATTTATGTTTCCCTTAATTTTTCCACTTCATTTTCCTGAAAAATACCGAAATACTTCTAAAGGATGCAAGGTGAAAACAAAAAAGCATATCCAATCAATCCAACTTTATTTGTTTAGCACTTTAACACAACCAAAGTTGTAAAAGGACAAAAAAGGACATAAAAGGACAAACATTAAACGGCAATAAAACAAAACAAAAAACCCACAAAATCTTGTTGTTAAAAGGTTCAAGTAGGTTATCTGTGTGTTTCATACAGGGAGACTGTTCTGAATGATGAATGATGACATGAGGTATAACTTCTGTGCTATGAACGAACCTAAAAAAAAACCAAAAACAGACCAATAGCACACAGTAGTGTCGTTGTCCACCTCTCTCTCTCTCTCTCTCTCTCTCTCTCTCTCTCTCTCTCTATCACCCTATATGACTTTCGCCCTCTCCACTCTACGCTCACTCACTCTCTCCGTGCGGTTCACTTGGCAAAGGCGCAGCAGTGCGCTGCGCCCCTCCTCTCAAAGACGCGCACCAACCCTTCATTAACGCGTTTGATGCCACAGAAAGACACACAGCTGGAGTAAAGGTGACACAATCAACGATGAAATAAGCCAACCACTGTTTTTTTTTCGTGTTGGAGGTTGGGAAGCGATAAATTGCCTCCTTCGCGTGATGGACTATGGATGCAAAGTTCTGTTATTTTACCACTTTGGCTGCTCAGAATAAAAATGACATAAGGTCTGATTTGAAAATTCAGTAACATCAGTGACAACATAAATCAAAAACATGGATTTGTATACGCAAAATGAGACATCCTCCGAGTGCTTCGGAGCGCAGACTTTTGCGCAGCAAAAAGGAGCCGGTAACGGGAGCATGGGGACATCAAACATCACCTGCAGCAACACGTCCACAATTCTCATCCCTCAGCGTGTGAGACAGAGAGGTGAGGGGCATTTTATTATATCATTTAGAGGTTGCAACTATGACCCCATTTTGTATGAATTACTTGACCTCCAGCTGGGAGCAAAACTAAGTTATGCTGCAAGAAGGTTAATTGTAGCATTCCTTTGACATACAAATGCCCAATTATTTTTCTTCACTTTAATGTCAGTGCTTTTAGGTTAATCAAGATATGTGAACTCTAAACTGAAAGCAAAATAAACTGACTATTTATGGTTTTCCCTCTATTATATGGTTTTAATCTCTTAATTTTCTCTTAATTTTCCAGTCATTCATCATAATTAAAGGCTTATACAGTTGAATAACGTTATTGAGGGCAATAAAGTAAGTGGTTTACACCATTGCAATTTATGTTAATATAGAGCAGACCAGGTTTTAATCATTCACTTGGTTTTGATATCCTGATGCATCTGCCTTTCTTTTCAACAGAAAGCTGTGTTGTTGTTTTCTTTATTTTAAGCTAGACAGAATTTATCAATTGAAAAAGATTAAAAAACAGATGGTATCATATTTGGACCATGTCATGGTCATGCTGTTGCAATCTGCTGATTTTATTTTTAATATTTATGGTTTCCAAGCATTTCAAAGCATTTCATTCAAATTGAGGGTCTGAGGATGGAGCGGGCTGCATATGTTGCAGTTTTTAAAAGCCCTCTGAGGCAAATGTGTGATTTCTGGCTATATATAGAATATATAAATATTTGTAAAATGTTCATGTGAACAAGACAGAACATTTAAGTGTGTCATCACTCCATATCCTCTCAGTCGTGTCTCCACATGCTACTTAATCAACCCTACTCATCAACACGTTCATCCCTTAACAGTTGTTTGTCAGTGTTTCCATGTGTGTTCATGAGGTTTGTGGGGTTGCATGTGTGTAACAGGCTCTACAGAGACTGAACATTATCATAGCGAGTGTTCACACAACCAGTTCACAAATACTACATTATATTCAGAATGATTTCAGTCACTCCTTACCAGACAACATCTACAAATGTCTGTGATTAGTAATTTCAAGCATCCTGCAGGCATGAGTATAATGGGTCATTACTGTATACTGGGTTGGTGCCCTGAAAATGAAAAAGCCACTCAGGACAAGCACAGTTAAAGAGCGACATGTCTCGTGTCTGCAGAGAACTTCAGCAGCATATTTAAATTGGAAGTTAAAGCAGTTTTATTCTGAACTATTAAATAATAATAATGCTCCGCATGCTGTTTCACTCACAGATTATTGCTTCTTTCCAACTAGACTTTTCATGGCATTATTTCTCTGTATTTAGTGTTCCCACCATATTGTCTAAAAAGACCACACACTCATCTTCTGAGGGGAAAAATGAGGACATCAGACCCTGTACAGCAGCTGTCACCTTTACTCCCTCCTTCACCCCAGAAATTACTTCTCCATTACATTCGCTCATTCGTCCTCATCTCCTGTCCTCTGTCCATCACTTTGACACTCTGTGTTTATGAAGCAGATTGAGTTGTGTCACAGTCAGATTCTGTCGCACTCATTTTTCTCCAGACTGAAGATATCAAAACAATAAGCCACAGACTTCTCACAGCCGACAGGTTGTTACTCTTACCAAGGGGATTTAACTAATTCATTTTTCCTCTCTGGCTGACAGTGAAATTACCTGAGTAGGGGAGAACGGAGTTGGTAGTCACACTTTTTTACTTTCCTTTGAATTCCTCATAAACCGTATACTGAATAGATTCCCTTTTAATTTGTAATTGAAGCCTAAAGTGTCAGGTAGGAATAGAGTGGTCTTACTCTGCTTCAGCTGATTCTGTTCTAAAGATATGGACCATCAAACATGTCTTGTGCACTTGTGACAATCGTCCCCACAGTGGGGTTGGTAGTCAAACACTATGGGGTTGGTTGTCCCTGTGTTAATGGAGAAAAATAAAAAATGCTGATAGTCTTAAAAAATAGTTAAAATGTTTAGTTTCATTGAAATACAACAACCTAACACATCTCATGCACCAAGAGAACCTAAGTGCATTTTTTTGTCTTTATTTAACAATATTGCACATTTCATCTCTCTGACTCTCTGAAGTTTTACATCTGGAGGAGGCTGGCCCTTATTTGTCTTCCTGACAAAGTTCCTGGTCATTTTGCTATGTTAAAAGAAAGAAAGAACTAGATTTATCACACTATATATTAGGGATGTCCGATATTTACTTGAAAAATTTAATATTGGGAAGTATCAGGTTTTTATAACCGATGTTTGTTCTGAAGGCTTCAGCATGTCAGAGCTTGTATCAGCATGGGACGTTTACCAGCATGCGTCTGATGACGTATAACAATAGCAACACGCTACTCGTGGGTCGCTAACCGTGGCTAACCGTGGCTAAAAAGTTCATAGCGTCCACCGCCATGTACACGAACACACAAACCAGAAACAAGGTTTACCTCCTCGTTGTCATTTTCTCTGTTATGTTTTCGGGTGTGTCGCCTCTGTGACATCACCGTCAGAGTCCAGTGGGTCCTATCTGGGTCCTACTCTGCTATGAGCCCCGTTTCCACTGCAGGAGAGAGACACAACAGCTGAGAGGACCAAGTCAATATTGAGCATCCCTACTATATATGTATATGCCAACATGTGACAACCAACCCTGAAGAGAATGTGACAAGCATCCCCAACTGGGATTTTTTGCTACCAGCAAAACTAACAATCACATTTTGGCGTAGCTAAGAAAAAAAAATCTACCTATCACTCTCTCTTCACACTTTTTAATAGTAATGATTGTTTTATTATAAACTACTTGTGTAAAAGCCTAGATGAGAAACACAGAAGAGTTGGATATTTACTTTTTCACATGAAAAACACTAAATTCTGAAACTTTCAGTACCAAAACTTTTAAACAGTGCCCTCTAGGTCTGAGATCTGATGAATGTGACGACCAACCCCTGAGACAACCAATCCCATTCTCCCCTAATGTTCAGGTCTGCCACAATGTATTGAATGTGCTATGGGTGATAGTTGCTACTGTGGAAAATGTGTGCAGCTCATCAAGTTGAAAACAGCAAAATGTTTGTTTAAGGGGGAACCCCACAAATTTCTATACACCAAGATCAGTTTACAAGTCATTAAGAGTCCGGCTCAGTCTGTAAAAACTGTTGGAATAATTAGCCTGACATTCAAAGTTTCACCAGGTTTAGGATGTGAAACGACAATTACTTAAATAACAGAAAGGTGGGATTACAAACAGGTGATGTGCAGCCCATGTAAACATTTCAGTGTTTAAATTGCTGCTTTGAGAGATTTTTCATGAATAGTGGCAACCACCCTTTGACAAATCCACCAAACGGGAACAAACACATCTCAAAGCAAGGAAAAACCTGGACTGCATATAATGTTCTCACATTGAATGCAGCTCAGGTGCCTTTGATTTGGAACAATAACTTGCAGACTGCGTACACGTGCTCTACTGACTTGACACTCCTGCTGTAGTGTTGATGTGGGTTAAAGTGGCTTTACAGGATGCCAGTCACACCTTATACACTGCAGGTGAGTGAGAATGTATTTCTAGAGTCAATAATAATGTGTTTGAGTTATCTAGGATGCTAGCTGATTGCAGTGTAATTCGTCATACAACACACAAAAAAAGGAATGCCATCCGCTGATTTTCATGTCCCCACCATACTCTGCTGTTTGTGGATATTTTACTTTCTCACTCACACCCTCTTGTCTCACTCTGCCTGTTGAGAGCTGAGGTGTTTAATAAATGCCTGCACTGTGCGCCAACCAACCAGCATGTTTTCTGTATTCCAATCAGCGTGACCAGAGGCCCCCGCTGATCGCGCATTGTAGTCTGTCAACAGAAAGCAGTTGCATTCAGTGCCTTCATCAAATTTTCTGGAGTGCAGTTGGCTTAGTGGCAAGGCTCACCGCAGCTGACATTTACCGGGCTGGATTAGCCACTAGCTGTGACATTTACCAATACATCAGTCTTACAGGAGTAGAAAAGGCTTTTCCCTGATAGGTGCAGTCACACCAGGGCCAACGGGGATAGGAAGTGACACATGCTGCATATGTATTTGAAAGAGAGAGGGGGAGGGTTATTCATAGTCAATATGATGTCTGATTTACTGAATGAGAAAAACAGATGAAGCCTTAAACATTCACAGTTGGAATAAAAAAATGGAGTACAAACCTCATTACCATTTCACTACATATCTTATAACAGGGTCTGCCACTGCAGTCTTTAATTGTGCATAAGATAATAGTAATAATGTATTATTACATGTTACACAAGACAGTGAAAAGTTTCTAATGAAGTCTGCATTTGCACATTTGAACTACACTGAAACTTTCAGTACCATGCATTATACATTATTCTGTATGTATGTGACATATCCAAACACAGATACATTACTGAGATAGATATTTTGTTGACTCTAGTAAGAGACAAATGGCAGCAAGTGATTTGTTTTTTGTTTGTCTGACCTATCAAAATGATTTCATATAACAAGCAGAAAACCTTTGGTAGATGCCACAACGTAATTTTGTCCCATACCATGCTCACAATGTCTCTAGTCTGTGAACAGTGAGAAGACGTGTGCCAAAGCCAATGGTCAGATATGGGCACTGCACACACACACACACACCAGACGCATGCACACACGCACACACACACGCGTGCACACACCCACACCCACACCCACAAATCCTGCTCCTCACACCTCTACAGACTTCCCTTCTGTCATTTGACTGAACATGCCAAATGGTCAGTGTTGGTTTCTCCACTATTGTAGTAGAAAGTAAGCAGTAGCTTCAGCACTCTTGCACTGAAGCAGAACAACTCGATGTTGTTGGTTTAATAAGAATTAAACTTACATCATGCCTCTAGTGTCATTTGAGTGGGTAGAAACAATAATAACAATGTGGGCAAAGTCAGTAGTAGGAGACTGAAAATATGAGATTGATTGAAAAAGGAGCCACGGTATGCACATTGCTCCTGTACCAGTCATATCAGTGACTAATATCATGACCCTTCATCACCTTTTTTTGTAAATCTTCAAATTAAAGATCCATCAGCCTCCGAAGGGAAACATTTGCTCCAATGTCAAACACTGTCAAATTAGTATTTTCTTCCAATGGTTTATTTAACCAATTATGTGAGAACAATCAGCCACAAAGTGAAATGTGTGTCTGATAAAGTCTAATTCATTTCTGTCACAACAGGGGCAGCAGATGCATGGTGTTATTCAGGACAAATGCATCTTAACAGCTGACTTGATCTGGACTGTGTGTCTGTAAAAATGAGCAATTTTACAACTATAAAAAGAAGAGGACATGAGTGACAAATCATATTAAATAGACTCATTTTGTTGAAAGAAGCAGTATGTTGACCAGAAATATTATCAACAACTGCTGTCATACAGGGAAAAAAAATACAAAGCTGTAGTTTGCTTACAATAGCGTGTCCTGTCAGGTGCTGTATAATATTTCTATAATATTCCTACAGGGACAAATTTCCTACACAACACATGCATTTGCATTTATACCTTGTGACTTTATCCTGTCTTGATAATATCTATAACATGCATCCTTAAGCAGCTACCTGACAGTGAGAGTGTATGATATTTTTCTCATATGATATTGGTGCAATATTAATAGGTCTGTCAGTCCATCCGTCCAGGGGCTGTCCAGATAATGAGGAAGAGATTTGTCTGCTACAGGTGGTGATAAACTGGGCAAAACTAAACAAGGCAGAATAATCATTACACAACCACATCAGTCAACACTTCCAGCACAGCTGTGTAATATGTCCTGCACAAATGGGAGATCCCATCAGAGCCATAGTGAACACATGCCCCCCGCATCACACCACTACTGCAGCATTATATGAGCTACAGCACTTTGATAAATAACATTTAATAAATTATGAATATATATGAGATTGGCTGACAGTGGAACAAGGGGACTTTAAATAACTTCAAAACTTTTGGTAACTTGGAAACACATCAGTTGATATAGTTAACTTAATTGCTGGTTCACACACACAGCAAATAAGTGGCAAGTCTAGTATTCATTTGTAAATGTGCTTATGTGCACTTGATCAATGTTAGTCCAATGCTGACCGTCCTTCTAGCTCTGTTTTGGTCTCCACTAACTCCTGAAAGAAATATCTGACTCCTGAGCCGCTAAATGCTCCACTACTTTCACCTGCTAGTTGCTAATTTTGTGTGTCTGCTGTTAAGTGCTGAGCAGGTGGTGTACAGTTTTCGTTAGCTGAAAATGTTGCTATGAGCCAAGTCTTTCACATTGTTTTAATTCATTCATTCATCTGTTGTAATATAAAAGCTTTAGACATCCTTCGGTGTCTATCACGTTTTTTTTTTTCAGTTTTGTGTGTGTGTGTGTGTGTGTGTGTGTGTGTGTATTTTGAGAAAACAGTTATTATTTATGTCTTCCACTTAAACACAAGACACCGCTGGCTATTCCTGTAACAGTGGCAAACAATTTAGATGAAAATCAAAACACTTGCATCTACATACAGATATGATACAGATATACATATTTTCAAACTGATCGAATACCGATACTAGCTGCACACTAATGATATTTATACTATTACTATAAATGTTCACCACCCAGATTAGTTTGTCTCTTTAAGAAATATTTACGTAAGTACTAGATGATGAACTGCATCCTGCCTAAAGTACGCTCACTATAAAAGCCTGTAGAGAAACTGCAGACCCATCTGCGTGTCTAACAACTTTGACAAAACATTCAGGTCAAACATGGGTCATATGCCAACAATATTAATTTCAGGATTTAACGGTCATGTTTTCTTGTACATCTGTATTAATGAGTCTAGTGAGGCTGTGATACAGAAGACCACAATATAAGAGTGCTCTACTTTATGAAACAGAAATAATAATCTGAGTGGGGTGAGTAATACGAATGTCTCTGTTCTATTTATGAGCAGCTATTGGAAATACTTGCCTGAAGAAACTGGTAAATGTGCTGAGGGAGTTATCAGTGTTTCCCACACAGCCAGCTAACACACAGGAAAGCTAATTGGCTTCGATAAGACAGAAGGCAGTGTAATATTAGGAGGGAGAGAGAGAGAGACATTAATAAAGCAGTGTTGGTTTGTTGGTTCATTTCTGTCACCAATCAACAGGCTGCACATTTTCATTATTCTCTTGAATGCACAATCATCTAATGAAACACTTTTATTTGCTGCCATTTCTTTGATTATGAAGAAACCCTGGTGTTCTGTCTGCAGAACAGTTCCCACCATATTGGAGGATACTGCTTTATATTTGCATAGTGAGTATGTGTGAGACAGATGGTGGAGCATCATCATTAGATGGGAACACTGTGTGTGTGTGTGTGTGTGTGTGTGTGTGTGTGTGTGTGTGTGTGTGTATGTGTGTGTGTGTGTGTGTGTTTGTATGTCTGGGAGACAGAGAGAGTCTGATTTTTGCTGACCAAGCATAGCCTGAATCCATCACTAAACCTGCAAGTGATACTAAAACATTTCACAATGGCTGAGTGGACGCAGCAGCATTAAATCAACTTGGCTCCATTCATCATATATGAACCACATACTCTCCTGGAGCCAGGACCTCTCATGTAAGGAGTGCCGAGTGTTGCCTTTCAAGTGTTTTGGGGTCGGGCAGCTGCAAATGGGAGGGGCTAGTAGCAGCGAAGTAAGTATGGAAGCAAGTTGTCATTGAAGAGACGGTGGAAACAAGGCTTGTGTGTTTTAGCCAACTACTTCATCAACATTATACTGCTGTTGGTACATGAGCAATAACTAGTGTAACTCATTTTAGCTGTATTTTGACTTCAGACTTACACTATTTAAAAACTTTTCATTCCTATTACCACTGGTGTTTTTCTCTCAACATGTCTCATTAATGCTACTGCTATATTTCTCTTCAGTAATTTACTTCACCTGGCTAACAACGATTGTGATTGAACTCATTTAAATACACACTCAAGTCTATCTGCTTGAGTGCATTTGTACCATTAGCATCGCTTACAGTTGCGTGAATAGACCACATGAATGGTTCACAGCGATTTGAGTTTAGAACTATCACAGACACTGTCATTTCTAACTCCTATTTCAAGCTTTGCCCATTTGGAGCTTATAGTCCAGACCACTTAGAGCTGGCACTGATCTGCAGAGGTATCTCACATGCATGCATTAAGAGAAGTCAAATCATATCTTTGATGTTCTTTAGCTTCGTGCCAGTATTTACATTTTTACGGCTCAACTTCATCCATGTACTGCTTTCTGATACACAGTCAAGTGAGTGGAGTTCAGATTATGTACTCTTGCCAGCTGTGCAGAATTTGCACATCCCAAGTGTAAATCAGCCTAGTTGAGGATCAGTTTCGACAGAGATGACAAAGACCAAGGGAATATGTTACGTTTTGTGGTCTCAAAGATACTGATCATTTAGAAAACATTAGAATTAGAATGTGATGGTGATTCTTAACAAATAAAACATTTGAATTGCCTGTGGCCAAAGAGCAAGTCAATTGCACAAACTGAAAAGCTATTTTACTCTGCACTTGAGAAAAAAATGTAATTACGTGTCACATAGCTGTGTGGCTGACTTTGCTTTTCTGTTTTGTAAACTTTTAATTGAGAGTGGAAGGAGAAGGAATGGACAGAGAAAAGCAAAGCAGAGAAGGCAAACCACAGAGGACTCCTGAGATGGAAAATGGTCAAAAAGATCAAGTGCAGTGAGTGAAAAGAGAATAAGAAAGACAGAGCTAGCAATCAATTTGGCCTGTGTTTTGCAGGGAACTGAACTGTCTGTTGGTGCATTTTTAGTTTTTAGTGTTTGTAATTTATGGGTGTCTTTGAGAAGTTGTTTGCGGTGTAATTTCAGGCTTGAGTGTGTTTGGTTGTCTACTACAACTGTGTCGATGAAGTATGGGCTTATGTGTGTGATGTAATTGATGGGGTGTGGGTGGTGCCTCTAATCCTCAGTATACCGACACAGTAAGTAACCAGTTAAAAAGTGTTATGTCTAAGCAGGGGGTGAGGTGGAGATAACAGAGAAAGCAGATAACATGGACTTTACAGGATATGATCCAGTGAAGCTGCTAATGGCCGAGGGCACAGAAAGGCTTTCGGCACCAGTAATTTTGTCCTGTACAGTATTTTGTACTGTAGGACTAAAGGACTCTACTTTGAAATGTTGAATTCTCTTGATTGCACTTGAATTATAAATAAAGTAAATAATCTAAAAGGATGTAGAAATAAATAGGCATACCTGCTTTCAGGCAGACATTTTCAGGCGTGATTCAGCATGCTGTCAGATCTTGAAACCATTTACATTTGCAGGAATTGATGCATTTTATGGCTCTAAAAAATAAACATGGAGAAACATCAATTCAACTTGGCTCATTCTGTCCCCAGTTGGTAACAACAGAGACATAGTTGGACAAAAATGAGCAGCAGGTTGAGGCATATACATCACGTGTGTATTAGGAACAGCAAGTTCCTCTCATACTATAGCCATGCTGAATTCACCACAGTCTCTCTTTCCTTTTTTTTTTTTTTACTGTACTTGTTTATATTGAGATGTACAAAGGTATAAAATCTGAGAGAGGTGACCACGTCATGCAAATTTCAGGCATGGGAGACACTGATGAATGCTAATTTTCCCAGGTCACAGGAATATTGCAGTATTTTTCACTGCTAAACTGCAGATAGACAGCTGGAGACACTACTGTGTGTATTGTGTTTGTGTTAGTATGTGGACTCCTCAGTGTTTGTTATTTGGTATTGTAGGATTATCTGATACTGACATCTCTCGCATTATTATTTCATGATTTTATTGTAGCTGTGATGTGCAGTCTGTCACCAACAGCTGATATAATTTTTGTTTTACTAGTATAATGTCAGTCTTTATGATTATGATGTTATGGTTATGATTATGTCAAGTCTAGTATTGCATCATTTTTAAGGAAAACATTGGGCTGCAAGCTGATTAAAGAGCAGCAGTAAGAACATGACAACATGCTGTTCCTGATCAAGCTGTAGTATAACTTAACAAGACACACGCACACACGGCATGGTTATACATAGCACTATTAGGTCTGTTTGGATCAATAAAGACGGCGTGGTTGTATTGATCATTATGTAGAACAGTACTGATAAATTGGTTTACAAGAACAAAGGTCTTCACACTCTAACATATCCTCTGCTGCTGTCTTTTGCTGTACTAGATGAGGACCACACACTTCGGATCCTGCTCTACTCGCTCATCTTCTTCCTGAGTGTGTTCGGCAACCTGCTGATCATCGTGGTGCTGACGGTCAATAAGCGTATGCGCACCGTTACCAACACCTTCCTGCTGTCGCTCGCTGTCAGTGACCTGATGATGGCTGCTTTTTGCATGCCCTTCACCCTCATCCCGAGCATCCTCAAGGACTTCATCTTCGGAGCTGCCATGTGCAAGATTGTGTCTTACCTCATGGGTGAGAGAAGGGGCGGGTAGTGAGGGAAGGAGGGGGGAATTTAGAGGGTGTCAAGAACCAGGGATGACAAGTGATGAGAAAGCAGAATACATTATCAAATTTGAAGGAGAAAACTATGTAGAATAAAGATTACCATCACTCAGGTATTAATACCCATGCTGTGTCCAAAATCGCCCTCATATCCACTAATTTACTATAGAACAGTCACTCAGTAGTTTACTCTATAGTGAGCAGTACATTACTGTGTATATGTAAGCCTCTGTGCATCTCTGTAAAATTCACATTGCTCAGTCAGATACCTTTTTCAGCCAATTTTAATCAACATATTTTCATAAAGGGAGTACAAGTGTTGTTTTACTTTCTTTCACATAGATGTAAATACTGAAGAATTTAATATAGTTCTGTAATAAAATTAAAATAAAGCAAAAAAAATATCACTACAATTGCTTTCTCAAACATTGTTAGCTGGTATGGAAGTGTCTTGCTAAGGGATAATTGCTATACAGTACATCTAATGCTATTCTTACATTCATTGATTTATTTAAGATTTTTAGTAAATGTACAAAGATAAATCATACTACTGGGGGCATTTTAGTAGATTGATAAAAAATGTCGCAGGTAATTCAATGAGTCACAGAGAATTTTTACATATAGGGGAAAGGCATCTTTTAGAGGATTTATGTTTTTCTTCTTTTATTAGGTAAAACCAGTCAATATCTGAAGATGGTGCCCTTTACATTTTGGTCAACTAATCTGTCTGAAGAAGACAAATACAACTGTTTCAATATGATCTTGATATGATAGTATTAAGGTGTACCTGTGGCAATGGCTATTGAAAGCCTTTTTCGATAGAACACAATATCTTCTATACAATGTGAGGAATCATCATTTTTCTGTAACCTTTAGAAGTTTTTTTTATTGGATTTTGCTTTGAAATGCCATTTACATCTGATCTAATAAATCAGTAGGTTTAGATCTACTCATCTGATCTAGTAAGTTTATTGATGGGAATTTGCATGAAGATATGAAAAGAAATGTTGGGAAAGGTTCAGAATCACTGGCAAGACACAAAATAATCTATGCCACTCCTTGAAAACTTTAGAGAATGTTGTGTTATTGATAACACTTTCATCGCAGTTGCTATGATCTTCTTTCAGGCATCACCAGGCTTTCATTTATCAGGCAACATAGTAAATAGTCACCAACCCTTTTATTAAATGGTTTTAATGGAAGTTTAAAGTAGTCAAATCTCATTTATTGTATATTTATTCAGGAAAAATAAACTCAAACAGTTCAGCTAATGTCTTGCTGAGTGTGCAGGTTACAAACATAACACTATAAGAATTAATCAAAGAAAAGAAAATCGAGAGACATTTTCTTATAATTTGGGCTGCCATAATTATAAGATCTTATAACTAAAAGAATGCACTGTTACTTTATGAATGAAACATTTAATTCATATTGGCATAATTTCCTCTATTACTATACTTCTAGGCTATGATTGCCCTAATTGCTGGTTCATTTTAAAAACATTAAAACATTTTCAAAACAAAAAAATATTTCCCTTTACCTCACATTGCAGGCCAATCGTGCATCACATAATAGCCTAATTTCAAATCTCTGACACAACACAATGACACTTTAGTCTAATTATTGGGCTGATCCCACATTGCCTTGAGAAGGGATTGACATTGTATCCAAAATGAAAAGGGAGGCCCATTATTTTACTCCATTCAGATGCAGCTTCCACATTGATTTATTTTACTTATTGAACTGCAACAACCATTGACAGAAGTAGCAATAAGGATGTTAACAAGCTCTCCAACCTCTTGTGGCTA
This sequence comes from Scomber japonicus, assembly GCF_027409825.1. NCBI lineage: Eukaryota > Metazoa > Chordata > Actinopteri > Scombriformes > Scombridae > Scomber > Scomber japonicus. The sequence goes on from NC_070588.1 coordinate 19,953,702, forward strand.
CTGTCTGTCAATTCACAAAAGGTGGGCCTATAGATTTCCATTGAAGAAAATTACATTTAGAGTCCATTTTCATTTATGTTTCCCAGCTGTGGGAGGTTTACTGGTGTGGAACCTCAGTGGGATTTGTTTGTGCCTTATTCTCTTATCTGTAAGTGTTTCCATGTTTACAGTCTCATTGGAAACATTGTAATTCTCCTTCTTCGCATCAAGGAAAATCTGTGTTTTTTTAACAGAAGAAATGTTTTTCTTTGACAAGAGGTCCTCTTACAGACTCTTTACTTAAAGAAATAGTTTGACATTTGCTTTCTTACCAAGAGATAGATGTGAGGACTGATACCACTTTCATGTTTGAACATTAAATATTAACATTGAACCGCAAGCAGCTGGTCAGCTTAGCATAACACTGGACACAAGGGTAACAGCTAGCCTGGCTCTGTCAGAAGGTATAACAACATCCTCCAACAAGCAACGAGTCTTTAAGCTACCCCGCAGCTAGATCCAGCGATACTGACTGTACTAAGATTTGAGTGGTACCAGTCTTCTCATAACGAAGATGAATAAGCGTTGTATCCCAAAATATTAACTATTTCTTTCAGTAAACGTATAGTACTTTATACTCCGTAATTGGTGCATTAACATGTAGAGAAGCATTTTAATGTGGTTGCTGCTGGGGATGAAGCTAGCCTTCACAATTTAATAGAGGGGAGTCTTGTTTTCCACAACTAACTTTTATTGTACATAAGGAAATTAAAGAGAGGGAGTTAGGAGAAGAAAAAACTCCTAACATTGAGGATGAAAAGAGTAATAGATAACAAACAGCCTCAGATCCTTGAATGAAACAGATGTAATAGAACACTTTCATCCTCTCCTGCACTTGCATGTATAAAAATATAGAAGCATCAGAGAGTATCAATTAATAATGAATATATGTGTAAGTTAGAGACAATTAAATTAACAAGAGAAGCCATCTGACAGTTGAATAGAAAGGTGGATTAAGTAAAACACAGGACCTTTGAATGGAGAACCATCATCAGGATGCCGGTGTGGAAGTGCACAACCCCAGGGGAGAGACTGTTGGCTGATTGTTTTCTTTTTGCTTAAGTAGGGTCTAGTCTAAAGCTGCCCTCATATGTACGGACAACATAGTGCAGGGTATACACACACACACACACACACACACACACACACACACACACACACACACACACACACACACACAGCTTGTATTCTCGCTGAGGACGTGGATGAGAGAGGTAAAGAGTAATTTCCCGTCTTGCCCTGTCAGGAGGGAGATGGCAGATCACGTCAGGGGCCTAGGCCAACATGATTTCCTCTGCCACAAGACTCAGATAACCATCCCCTCTTCACTCCCTCACACTATATTCATTTGTAAGCACGTCTCAGCAGAGCCGCACATTTTGTTCTCAGGTTTGATTGCAGATATTACGTGCACATCAATAAACATGTTCTTCTTATTTTTTATTATTGTCCCAAACTCTAGTCTGAGCACAGAGCGGCAATAACTTTTCCCTCATCTAATAAAAGATATCTGAGAAAAGACGGCAGCTTATACTAACTTTACTAACTTTTTAAATAATGTTTTGTGTTTCTACAGGCATATCAGTGAGTATCTCTACATTTAGCCTGGTTGCCATTGCAATTGAGCGCTACAGTGCCATCTGTAATCCCCTGAAGTCACGGGTGTGGCAGACCCGCTCCCATGCTTACAGGGTGATTGCCGCTACATGGGTGCTGGCCATCATCATCATGATCCCCTATCCAATAATCAGTCACCTGGAGTCTTTTCAGCGCGCAGACAACACCACTGCTCACCAGTGTCGCCACAAGTGGCCCCTCGCAATGGCAGAGCAGGCCTGGTGAGTCTGTTTGTGTTTTACTTGTGTGTCGTTTAAGTAAACTGATTCTTTAACACAGTCTTACCTCTAATTTCTAAATGACAGTGTTTATCTGTGACCATGAGAAAAAGAAACCTGCTGATCTGCTTTTCATTATAATGAGAAAGTGTTTCTTTGTCTTACATCGTCTACACAGAAAGTGTAGTGTGAGCAGCATGTTTGGCAGAGCAGCAACAGGGAGTGCTCTGTCTGTGTGTTGACACTGGCAGTGTTCAGGTACAGTGTTGAGCGTAGTTCATCTGTGTTTAGGAAGAGCTCAGAGCTCAGTACACAATGACATATAAAATAGAAGAAAAACACAGTTGAAGTCTAAAAATAAGGTTTGGGTATAGTACATGACACATGCCACATGAGCTGTGCAAATAGCTGGTTGATTAACATAGAATTGTACTGTTCTTTACACAATGTCTACAAAGATAGCTGTGTTTTTTCAGTTGTCCATCCCATATATCTGACAGAACAGAAACACTTCTATTTGAATCAATAAGGCTGTCAGGTCAAGCAACGGAGCATACTTCACTAGAGCCATACATCTGTAAACCAAACAGACCAAAAATGTTTTTATTGCTTTGACTTGATTTTTTTTCATTTTACCTGTATAACTAAAGTGCCCTACACCCAATATCGTGCCTGAATGCATCATATATTGACACATAGATGGAGCAATAGCTGTAGCTGTTCTTCACATGTGCTACTCATGCTAAGGACATTCAAAATCAATCATTTAGGACATATTGCACATATCGAAATAGTATATATTGAAATAATCACTTGCAGAGTTAGAAGTATAATTAACTCCACTCAACTGTGCAGGAATACTTTAGGCCATCACCTTGGCACTGTAAAGCTCCTCCAACCAAGGTCCTATCAAACCATTCACCGCTCAACACATTTCATCAACAGATTAAAAAGCACAAAATCAATTGAAGAACAAATAGAAAAACTAAGAGATTAGTGAGCATCCCCAAACCACACAAATACACACAGTGTCCAAATACCTGTGTTGATCTATTTTCTTTTAATAATGCCACACCAGCTTATAACGAGAGCTTCCAGCTGCAGATAATCCAGTTGAAGCCAGAACCACCAGTGGGGCACTTGTTGAGTTTCTTTCTGATAAAGATAATAAAAGATGGTGGTTGTGTTGTAATGTAACAAGAGATATACAGTTGGTGTTTGTCTTGTCTTCACCTGAGCATTATCATTTCAATTTCCAGAGTAAGCCAGTCAACAACAGTCCATAAAATGAAACTTAACATGAAACCTGCCGTCAGATCATCCATCTTTTTTACTCTCTTAGTGCTTACCATTGGGACATCATTCTGTTTGTATCAAATAAACTTTATATGAACTGCATCTGTGTCTGAGGGATGTGTGTGTCTGTGTACTTTCAGCAAAGCACGCTACACTGAAACATCTCATTTACTTCCATGTTTGGGCCTGGAGACAGTTTTCAACAGCTCTCGCTTTCTGGCCATTGGGTGTTTTCATGGAAACATTAGGGAAGATGAGAACAAATGTTTTAATGTGTTTTCATTTCAGATTGGGAGCAGACTTTGGGCTAATTTCAGATAACTCCGTATTTGTGCACACGTGAAAATTATGTTTCAACTGACCTTAGGCTTGCTTATGTGTGTATAAATGAGTGCATGCATACTGGGCCCAGTTACTTCATGTGTTATTATTGTATTTGAATCACAGAGCTAAGCACTTGTTTTTATGAAGAATAAATACCCTACAATACTGTTTATGAACACTTAGCGTTGTGGAAAAGTATTTCTACAAGATTCGAAGAAATACATTTTGCACCTCCACTTAAAGGCACGTGGATATGGTTGCTTGCATGAAAAATGTGCATTTGTGTATGAAAATATGCAACAGTAGAAATAATAGACTAATAGAGAGACTGTGAGATTGGTATAAACAAATACAATAACATAACTGAGAAATAGGTTAAAGAAACGTTAAAAACAGACAGAAAAAAAGCAGTTAGATACGTCTTCTAGGATACTGGAAATAGCTTCAGAAGTGCAGTAACTGTGTTTGGTATTTTTCCATTTCTTTTTCTGTAAAAACAAAGCTCTCCCCTGTCACTCAAAGGTTATGGTAGTAATAATGGCAATCAGAGGTACAAACTGAGGCCACATGGGTCCCTGCATGCACATTTTTATTAATACCTCTTTCGTGTCTCTTTTAGGTACATTCTGCTACTGCTGGTGCTGTTCGCTATTCCAGGCGTGGTGATGATTGTGGCGTATGGACTCATCTCCAGGGAGCTTTATAGAGGCATCCAGTTTGAGATGGGCCACAAAAAAGACTCTACTGGTGAGGGTATGTACACTATGGAAAACATGAATTTTTGAAATCACCAAACCAACAACTAATGCAATACAGGAAGTATCACTTTCAACACTTTCAACAGACTTGTTAACAGACTTCTAAGGTTTCTTGTGATGAAGAATCTTTGAACATAAAATCAGTGTTTGCATCAAAGGTGAACTTAGTTTACATACCAATGAAAAGACTGTGGGCTGAGACACACAATGAAGCTAGAAAATTGGTCTCTGGTTCCTATAATACACCCATACAAAGTGTGTGCAGGGAGAAGGTCAGTGTAAATGCATGGGTCAACAAAACATCAGAGTTGTCCTTGGGCAGGATAATTAACCTCAAATTGCTCCTGAAGGCTGTGCCATTGGTGTGTGAGTGTGTGTGAATGAACAGAAACTCCCTCTGATGTGCCGGGTGACACCTTGCATGGCAGCCTCTGCCATCAGTGTATGGATGCGTGTGTGAATGTTGGCATGTAGTGTAAAGTGCTTTGAGTGGTTGGAAGACTAGAAAGGCGTGATAGAAATGTAGACCATTCACTATAATGAGAGTCAACGTTGGGTTCTCTGTGTCTCTAAATTAATTTCATCACACGACCATTCAAGGCTCAGATGTTCGTCACACTGTATTTCACTAAGTTGTAGTACTCAAGATCGGTCTTGGTCTCGAGACCATTTTTTGAGGTTCTTGGTCTTGTCTCAGAATTGAGGGCAGTTTTACTCGGTCTTGTCTTGGTCTCGGACTGGGCGGACTCAGGTTTTTTTTTTAACGAGACCGGTGTGAGAGTGACTGGCACGCCCCCTGCTCACAGAGTTTGTAGACGACAGGAGGAAAGCGGCTGTATGAACTTGCAAGGAAAGATTGCTTTTGTTGTTGCATTTATTTAAAAGCAAACTTAAGTAAAAAGAAAACTCACATTTTGATGTTTTGTTATGATTTTCCTTTAATATATATGGTCTTGGTCTTGTCTCGGTCTCAACCTCCAAATGTCATGGTCTTGTCTCGGTCTCGGTACTTTCTGGTCTCAGTAATGTCTTGGTCTCGGTTGGTGCAACACTATATTTCACATGGTGTATGTGAATGATGAGGAATTTGTTTTTAACCACATCAATTCCATTAGCATTGTACAATCACTGTAATGTGTACAGGTTAAGTGAAATGTAACCTTCTGTGTGCACATGAGAGTGTGTTTGGGATGACAACAGCATGGAGTGTGTTTGCTGGTGGTCCATTAGAGGATGGAATTGGCTGGCAACTGCGGGCCTGGACATCACCATCTGTTTGGTCTCAGAGTGAAAGAGGTTCTCTAAAAAAAGAGCTGGAGAGACAAATAGTGTAGGGTAAAATAAACAAACAGGAAATCTGAAAAAAAAGATTAAATAACTCCAACAGAGATATCAGCATCACCTCTTGGAAAATAATTTGAATTTAATAATCCAGTTGTGGTTTAGCAAATAGTATATACCGTCTCTACAGTACAAGTTCCTTTTTTATATTTACTTGCCTAAGCACTCTTACTTCTGTAAGAGCACAACTATTACATTTTATCAATAAATTGCAATTTCCCCTGATGCAGGATTGCTGTGGCAGTGGAAGAATTGCTAGTCACTCATTTCCATTAAGGTGAGCAGCTGCTCTTTAAAGAGCTGTGATTCACTAAAATGAATCATACAAAGGCGCCAATGTCAGAAATATGAGACATGATGCTTTGGTTGAAGTTTTTTTCATCTGGATGTTGGACAGCATACAATTTATCTAATCAAATGTATATTTTCAAATCCAGTGGCACAAATTGTCAAATTTATATAATTTCCCATGATAAAAAAAGGTCCTTATAGTAGTTCATGCAGGAACAGAGCTTGTTTCATTGTCACATATTCAACATACTATCCATTCATATGCTGTATAATAATATTCCATCTCTACCACAAGGCAGACAGAGGCTTCCAAGAAAAATGAGTCAGTCGTGTAAGCAAGTGTGCCAAAATGATGTGTTTATGTTCAAATGACAAAGCCCTCCAGTGTCTGTAGTAATTTAGATGGCAGCAAAAAGGGAAATGAGGTGATGAATGGGTCATTAAAACATTGGACTTTAACATAGCAAAATGTAGTGCCTTTCCTGTTTTCAACCATGAGTCAACACTGACCATGACCATGATTTTCCCCTGAAGCCGGGCTAAGACTAGAGGAGTTTTAAAATCCTAATTGATTTTGAAATTGGGTTGTATCATTGTGACGGCCATGCCTCTGGCTGTTGGGCTGGTTGCCTCTTTTTTGTATTGCAGATTCCCAGCAGGAGGCTTTGGGTCGTCATTAGTTGGTGGGAACACCTGGGCCCGGTGTTCCCAGCACTAAGAGCACACCTCACTACTGTAGCTCTGGAATGAGAGTGAGAGAGGACAAAGGGGGAACTCTGCTCTCTGCTCTCTACACTCCCTGCTTCTTATTTTTGCTTATTGGTTTATTTGCTTCTGTTTCCATCTTAACACCACTCACTATTTTAACAAGCATTACTGATTTACTGACTGCCACACCTCATACCATTCTTTGATATGTTGGTTTTGGGTTACTTAAAATAAATTATGATTTCTTTGCTTTAACTTCTTGTCCCATCTGCCATTATTTGTCGTGGTTTTGAGCCGGCCGTGACAATCATTGGAAAATTTTACAGAGATTCCTCTCTCTAATCTCAAACATGCACACGCTGCAAGATTTCAAATTAATGATGCATCACACACTACAAAATAATATTATGATTATTGTGCAAGAGGAAGCAAAGCACGATCTCACATGATCTCGTGGGGATGAAAGCAGATGTAAACAGAATATAGACTGGCATGCTGCAAAAACTTGCTGTCATTATGCTTTGGAGTGAGAAATACAACAAAACAAAACAAAAGCAGGAGGCTAAATGAGTCTGGATGGAAAAAAATAGTTGCTGAGAAGGGATCAAGCTGGCTTCAGCAAGAACTGGAGGTGGGATTTTAACTGTCAGTTTTAATCTTTCAAAAGTAGTATGCTAGCTAATGTTAGCCTCAAGGCCTAGAATATTTACCGTTGTTTGGCAACACTGTCTACTTGTAGACTTGTCTCTCTCTTTGGCTATTGTGGTAACCCCCTTAAGTCTGCGAGCAGTTCTGGAAGTTTAAGACTGGATCTGTATACCATACCTGTCAACCCTCCTGTTTTTACCGGGTTGAACAATTTCCCGGAAAAATCACGTATTTGTACGTTGTCATTTATTAAGATTGGAAAGAGAGTGGTACCTGGTAGAACTTAAAGCGTCAGTGAGGGACAGAACCTGTGCAGGTCACCTCCATATCAGCAGATGGCAGTCGCGTCCGTGGGCAATACAAAAACTGCGATTTTATCAGGATTAGCACAGGCACCCCCTACACCCCTACCGCTGTCTCAAAAAAACAAAGCACTGAAATTGTAATTTTTGTTATGTTTACTGATGTAAAAAAAGAGATATTTTTAATAAAGTTTGTAAAACACTCATAAAAGGTGTTCTTGTATGTCTACTACGGATTGTTGAAATGATTAGAAGATGTAAAGCCTCAAAGAAACAATGAAATATTTTCATCATCTCTTTGTAAAAAAGTGCAAATTTTCCCTTATTTTGGGTCAGAATCCCGGTAAGTCTTCCTTATTTTCAAAGCTCAAAATTGACATGTATGCTGTACACCCCTCACATTACTAGATAATCTGGACTGAACCAACCAAGGTTCCGACCACAGCAGAGAAGCAATGTTGTGCTACTCAGAGAACCAGTCATGCAATTAACCCAGAGATTTTCTGTAGTAAACACAACACAAGTTACTGTGCTTATTAGTTATTGTAGTTATCTCAAGGCACATATTTACAAGATATTCACAACTGACAATGAAAAGTTTAGCACAATAAGCAGCAGGGCTATGCACCGGAGAGCCTCCTGTACAGTAGTAGAGCTCAGCTACAACACAGGAACACGGAACATTTTACAAAAGGCCGTTAATGTGTTTATAGTGACTGTCAAAGCTCCACCTGACTCTCTGGTTGAGGGTTAGCACGGACACAGAGAGTCTGACAGTGGTTCTTCAGGGCTGATTCGCTGTTGACTACAAGCTCTACATTGCTATACATGCTACAATCCACCTTGGCAGGTGTCCCCTTACCACCTACCCTGACACGACAGGTGTTTTGTTACACAGAAGCATCTGAGAAATGGTCCTTGGAAAGTGTTTGGAAAAATTTTCAGAAAATACTTGGCAGATGATTGGATGAACCATCTGTCTATCACCATCTTACCTTGTGAGATAGCTGGATTCACGAGATCATGAGCTCACGCGAGGCTGTCAAGATGGATTATCATGTGATCTTGTGATCTCATGAATTCATGACAGTGAGGGGCCAAAATGTCTTATCGGACTGTATTTGCTGATAAAGCGTCCGTGTATTCAGACGTGTATTCTGCTTTCCCATACAGATGTGAAGAATGGTCTGACCTCCACTGTTTCTGGTGGAAGTGAGGATGGTGATGGTTGCTACATGAATGTCCAGCGGCCTCACTCGATGGAGATGTCCACCATGGCGGCATCTGGCAAGACACTCAAGGCGGACCGGCCACGCAGTAACACATCGGAGGCGAAGCTGGAGGCCAAGAAGCGAGTTATCCGCATGCTGGTGATCATTGTTTTCCTGTTCTTTCTGTGCTGGATGCCACTGTACTGTGTCAACACCTGGCGGGCTTTCGATGACATCTCTGCAAAACATGCCCTCTCAGGGTCACCCATTGCTTTTATCCATTTGTTGTGCTACACTTCTGCCTGCGTCAACCCGATTATTTACTGCTTCATGAACACACGTTTCCGCAAAGCCCTGCTTGCCACTTTCTCTTGCTGTGCTGCACCTTGCCATCATCATCGTCGTCGCGGGCTACGGGACAATGAGGAGGATGTTATGGCAACGGGTGCATCCATGTCCAAGTTCAGTTACACTACAGTCAGCACCATGGGAACCTGCTGATCAGATGGATGCACGCACAATCCAGAAGAGACAGTTACTACGGCAACATGGCACCCCCCATCCTTTGTCTATAGGCCCATTCTGTGCTCATACAGGGACAGTCATGTGGAGTGGAAAAACAGGCCATAAAATGTAGCAGTATAAAAGCTTCACCTATGACTATGAGTAGAATTATACAGGGATTATTTAATGAACCCCAGTCTTACAGTGTAAATACCTCCATAGCTATATTGAAAAAGCACAAAAAGACCAGAATATATCACTTGTCACATGACCAAGGACATGTGCTTGCTTAAGATCTGTGTGTGTTTGTTGTGTAGTGCAGAGAGTGTGAGTAGTGGTGGGCTGTATGATATGTGAGGGAATCAGTCTTTATAACTTAGTCGTTATGTAGCTATAAAAATAGGAAGAATACTTGCTATGTCATTTTCAAATTGTGTTTTATATTTTGCTGCCAGTTGTGAGTGTGTATCTGTGTTATTGATGTTTATTCAGTTGCATTGTGGACTAAGTGCCTGCTTCTAAATTTTATTATATTCGTCGACCATCAATTTGTCTCATTCACCAAAGTTACCATGATTACAGCAACTTGCAACCTGAGGGGTTTGAGGGAAGTGGAGTTTAAAGACTGAAAACCTGAAAAATCCTCCAGAGAACTTAGGAACTTCCTCCAAATGAGAACTGATAAATGAGAAAGTTGTCAGTTCTTCATGACTTCATAGCTTGCAGAAAACACTTCAGTGGTATAAACAGCTTAGATGGGCAGTGGTGATGCCTTGTGTTGTGGTTGTGAAGTGTACCGCTAGCCATGTTTGTGTTTATGTGGCAAAATTTCAGCTGCAGTGCTCATTTGTAATCTATCCTTGAAGTTGCACACAGTCATTGGGCCCTTTGCATTGTGTGTCTTTCTTATATTAGGCCCTCTAGTTTGAGGGCAGCTGACTGATGCAGTTGGTTGATATGTAGTACCCAGCACTGTGGATACACAGAATATAGAATTAAGTATGTCAAAAAGGCTTACATTTATGAAAAAAACTATATATTAGATTAACAGATAGTACTGCATAGAATACTTAAATAACAACACATAAGGCCGGATTTACTAAGATCCCAAATAAAGGGTGCTAAATTGTGTGCACAGTGCAATAGATAATTTATGGCGCTTTTCCACTATACAGTTCTAGCACTACTTTTTGCGTTCACTAGTACCAGGTACTATCCCCACTAGGGATAGTACCTGGTACCTGCTACTTTTTTAGTACCTGCTCTGCCGAGGTTCCAAGCAAGCCGAGCCGATACTAAATGTGATGTCAACAGACTGCCAGCCACTGATTGGTCAGAGTCTTCACTGGAAGAGTCATGAGCACTCCTACACAAGAATCAAACCCGGCATTTTTAAATACCGGCAACAGTGTTACAGCAGTTAGGCTCAGTTTTCTTGCTTTGTGTGTGACAAAAAGCCACATACAGCAGCAAGTACACATCGCCTCCATGTCCTCCGTTGTTTATGTGTTTGTGTCATGTATAAAATGAAGTCACTGCAGTTTCCCGCAGCTGTGCTATGACGACCCCGCCCACGTTGAGTAGGTAGTATAGTAATGGAAAAGGTCGTTCCTAGTACCAAAACGAGTCGAGTTGAGCTGAGTAGTGCTAGAACTGTATAGTGGAAGAAGTGCCATTAGTAAATCAGGCCCATAGTGTTTTGGAATAACAGCATGATGGTAAATGATAAGGTGATTTTGATGAAAGTGATTTTTGTAATGTGATACAAGTTAAAGTTTACCACTCCAAAACTAGAAGCCTTTAGAGTAAAAGTTTACATTGCTGCTCTCAAGACCAACTGAACTGTGTCCAAATGAAGAGTAAGAACATGTTTTAAGACTATTGTATTTAAAGTATTTGGTGATATAAACCAAAACATTTACATAATATTCTGTGTTTTAGTCATACTGCTTTGGTTGGCTGAACTAGTCGTGAATGGGATATGTTGTTGTTAATCTGTTGCATTTCAGTGTACTTGGTGAAGTAAAATACGTAAAATGCACTCAGCAAACCACCTGACTCATATTACCATCCAAGCTTAGCAGTTATGGTTCGAAGCTTTGGCAAAAAAAAAGGACTCCCTATTCTTAGTAAACTGTAGCTTACTGTAGCTTGTGTGTAATAATAATAATTAAAAAATAAATAAATAATAGGACTATTTGTATTTCACCTTTCATACAAAATGCAGCTTAAAGTGCTTTACAACTAAACAATTACATGCAGTGCTGCACATGACAGAATAAACAAAAACACGTACACTCATGGAAAATAAAGCCCACTCGATAATAATAAAAAGAAGATAAAATAAAGTGAAAATAGAATATGCAGAATGTGTACTTCAGTGGTGGTAATTTGAGTCTCAATAAGCGGAAACTTGCTTATCATAATATTTAGTTGTGTTTTCACAATTTATTAATTGGTGCCCAGGTTTTTTATGAACAGTAAGTTTACAGCAGCCTTATGATTTAAGGAAAGTATCAAAGGGGTCATGTATCTCATTTTCCCTGCTAAGCTCACCTGCAGGCTTCAGAGGTCTGTGTTTGTCATGCCCTGTCTAATGTGCCTGACTCTGGCTCCACTACTCCCCTTGTGCTAAATGTGTTACGACCCCAACCCTGCCAGGCTGAACGGCCAAGCATATTTCACAGTGCACCAAAGCACAGCGCTGTCAATCTTACAACTAATGGATGTATGGCCTGTCTTTTGGAAGATTCAAGATCAGCCTGAAGCTTTTGCGGCATATTGTGTAACCTGTTTTTAAACAACCCTTTGTTTTTAAAGTATAAATCATATTGATTCCTTGCTGCAGTAGACTGAATTACATAAAGAAGATAAATATTAGGAAAAATATAGTAAGTGACAATCTTGGTGACACGCCGAGACTATAGGACAATAAAATCGTACTCTGATATGATACGTCTGTTACAGTCAATTCCTCTTGTATCTCACCTTCATGCATATACACAGTATTACCAAGGACAAGGTGACAGTCTGATATTTCCGTCTCAGTGAGCAGACTCAGACTACTTTATCTTTCGAGTACAGAGGCACATATTTAGTTGGTGACATTCTGGAGGCTTGACACCATTTAGGCTCAATACCACAAAAGGATCAGGTATTTGAATGTATGGCTCTGATCTGAAATATGTACATACAATGAGGTAGAGAATGTGTATTTAAAAATTCAAGATCCAATGTGTTAGTCTGACTCCCATTGTAAAAAGGTTGGAAAAAAAGGCATTTCTAACCGTGAATGAAGTCCTCCTACAGGAATAAACAACAGACAGGAGGTATTTATGTCTGCTAGTGGCATTTCTCAGACGGAGAGGAGTGGTGTAATGCAGTTGTCTGTGTTGTTTATGAGTGACACTTGGAAAGCGTTTTTTTTTTTTTTCTTTGAGAGCTGTGAGAGACTGATTTCCCTGCGGTGTCACAGACGCTGTTTGACGTTATGACTTGCTTTCCTACCTGCCCCTCCTTATCCAGTTCTCATAAACACAAATGCATACAGACCCACACCCACACACATGCACACACACACACACTCACAGCTTATTAAACTAGTTATCAGATGGACAGCTGCCAATTATTTGTTGTCCCCCTGCATTTAATTCGTATTTACTGTGCACATGAACGCTCAGTATAAAAATAACTGAGCAACAACACTGCAGGTAGTGCTTGGATCTCTAATTAGTATATTTCACTTACTGTATGTATAAAGAAATGTCAATGTGACCAGAGGGACAAAGGTAAATGCTACCTGTCGTCGTCTACTTTAAAATGTCAAGCTGATGCATTCTTTCATCAGAAATAGTGATAGAAGAAAATTAATTCAGTTGGAATTTGATTTAGGCAAGGACATAATATGCTTGCATGAATATTTAAATGTCAGTAAGGGAGACATGGCAGGAGACAAGGATATATTATTAAGATAGTAAAATCTACCCTGCACAATACCTATAGGGGGTGTTGTCTAGGAATTTAAAGCTGCACTGGTCAATATTAGTGATAATGAAAAGGATTAAATTACTTTGTGTAGTGTGAAATTAGTTGATCATAGTGACAAACCAACACAGAATTGATCAGTTTATCACTTATTTTGGATCATTGTTTTGGGTTTCTGGCCCATAACGCTGCTCTAATCAATATGCTGCAACAACCATGTTGAATATGTAAACTTACCAAAATGTTACTGAAAACTGTAATTGTGTTTGATGAGGACATTGCTGAAAAAGAGCATGCATACTTTATAACAAAAAACATTTTAAGGGGTCAGCTCACCCGAATGACACACACACACACACACACACACACACACAAACCAGCCATACAGCTAGTTTCAGTTTTATTTATATCATTGTTTTTAGATACAAACCTCTGACAATTGTACCAACACCCCGATACAACAGAGGTGAAGCAAAAGGGAAGAATAATAGATGGAAAGCTCAGAATTTCTCTTTGCAGAAACAATTTACCACTTCCTCACTGTGACTGTTTCTTTGATTAAAATTTCAAAATAGCTAGCAGGTTATCATCATCCTGTTTCTACAAAAATGCACTGTTGGTGGTTTATTCAAATGAAATGATACAATTTCATTTACCTCTATGAAATTGGGATGGGAGTAAAAATCTCTGAGATATCTACAACATCTCAATACCTTGACAGAATAAAACAAAACCTATTTGCATGGATAGATAACACAGAGGTAAATGATTTTTATAATATGGGTAACCTTTAAAGGTACAAACACTATGTATCCATACATTTAATGGACATCTCCGTCTTATACAAAGTATAGCAAGATAAATTAGACAATATATATTCAAGTGAGCACAAATATGCTAATGTAAATGTCTGCTTATATAACTGTTATGGTGTTTAAATATACATCATAAAAGAGATTTTAGAAGTGTCTCTGCCACAAACAGCAGAACAGTTGGATGATCACTATCGGCATGTGCCTCTCACATTTACACAAGTAATCAATCATGTTCAGACTAGACAATGAGGTGGTCTTTATAAACTGACAAGCCCTCACTCATTCTTGGGATTACTATGTTTCTGCTGCTAGTCAAACAACCATCTTCTCTCAAGAAAGGCTACAAAAGCTGCTGATGGCAATTGTGTTGATTGATTTCTCACTCTGCCACTCAAGCCTTTCTCTGCTCTAGCTTACTTAATACCACATGTAACAATCGCATCTTAAACATTATGAGTTCCCATATGTCAGTAATATGTCTGGTTGGCCCTCTGATACTTTATTGGATTCTCTACTGACCGCTGCTTGGTTCGCAGAGCATCATCACGAGAAGAGCCTGTCCATACTAATAAAACTGCAACCATTTGTCACAATAAATGGTCCGATATTCATTTGCACAAGTGTCACTGACAAATGGTGCTGTGGTAGTCAGAGGGGTGCTGCTGTGAATGAGATTGACAGTGTCCATAGGTGTTACAGAGGGATTCTCTGAGGTATAGGCTTGGCAGTTTGGAAAGGGTCATGATGGTTCATCGTAATGAAAGCTGGTATTTGACGAGCAAATTTGCTTCACTGGGCTGCTCAGCTGGGTGCATTTTTGACAAATAAGCTCAGTAGTAGTAACATGATTGAAAGGAAATAATACATTTGGTTATCTGAATGGCAAATATAACTCCCTGTCAGAACACCCTGGCAATATCACCCTTATGAATTTAAACTGTTGGCATTATGGTGTATGGTACTGCTTTCACCTATTTTAGGAGTTGGAATTTAAAGATGACATGACATGCACATTTCCTGGTTGATATAAAAAATAAATTGGGTCTCCATTGGAATCTCTCTGGTTTACATAAAAATCCTCTCCTTATTTAACACATATTTAACACATATTGACCCTTTACACAGCCCATCATGTCAGCCTCTGTCAAAAAAAGCTATTTTAACTCCTGTCTCTCTCTGGCACAATCTGGGGCTAGCATTTTTTGCAAGTAATAAAGCTAATTTCTGGCACACCAAAAGTTTCACAATCTGTTGAAAGGCTTTAGTTTTAAGATGGCTCCATGTGTCTTTGTTGTTGGGTTGTCAAGTTGCAGCAAACTGCAGTGTGAGTTTTGTTTGAATATAGCCTGCTGGGTTGTAATATAATACAGATGTAGGTGTAAGCCATTTCATCCGTATGATCCATGTGGAGAGTGGAAATAATTTCTTTGACCATAATGATGAGGTTTAAAGACTGTCATCTGAGAGTCAAGCATCTGGGTATTGTTTAATTTGTGTTGATGTTTACTGTCTCTGTGGGACGGATTTTGGATTAGTGCAGCTATCTTGCTTGCCTGTGAATGTCAGCGACAATATGTGGAGACACACAAGCCTTCTCTAGTAAAATGCAAATACCTGCTCGTGTACTATTGTTAATATACCTGAATTGTACTAAAATCATGTGTCAACAGTATAAAATGAAATATAATAATAAAACATTCTCATGTACTGTCTATTTGCATAGTGATGTTTTGTGAAGGAAAGTTCTGATCTTGTATTTCAGTGATATGTTGTAGTGTATGATGTTTCTAAGTAGCTTGTTCAGGCCACAGGGAAGAACAGTGATGAAAGGTTACAGAAGCATACAAGGACACATTAAGATCTACTCCAATGGTCACAGTTGCCAGGCCACCGTTGCCTTAAGTGTGTTTTTGAGTGTACAGCATCTATATTTCTATGTGTGTGTGTGTCTTTAATATACTTAGATGCCTATGCGTATATAAAAGCGTCACTCTTCTTTGAGGCGAAACAAGAGCTGAAGCATTTGGCAATGATGTTTCCTCATCCATGGAAAAGAATATGGGCAATGACAGCCACACTCTTGATTACTAACATATTCAAGGTTGGCTTGACATTCTTCTGGGACTGTTGTCCTTTCTGAAACAGTGTGGAAATGATGTTATGTGGTTTTCTTGGCTGCTGTCCACAAGAAGACTTCTCAAGAAGTATGTCATTGCTGCTATGACGCTGTAAGGCCTTAGGTGTTTACATGTGGTCTGGAATGTGTAGTTTTCCGTTCTGGTTTATGCTCTGGATGGAGGAGGTTCAACAGATCTACCTCCCTTGCGACAGCTTAGATTCATTGCTATTATAATTGTTGTTATGGCAACTATCCGTTGTTTCAGGAGACAGGAGAGATGTGCTATCTTTCAGCACAAGGATCATTTGGTCAATATTTGTATGTTCTAATAATGGAAATTATGTGTATGTAAAAGAAAGAACCAGAATCATACAAGAGATATTTCTGTGCATCTGCTGTTTGTTTTATGCGGCCTACTTTGGGTTACTAAATTGGTGATCTTTATGTCTGACAGATTCACATTGTTTGTTTTTTCCTGTCTGACTGTATATGTCTCTGTTTTTCTCTCAGACACACACACACACACACACACACACACACACACACACACACACACACACACATACATAATTGTCACTATCCAGCTGGTATTACTGTGCTTTTGCTTTTTTGTGTAATGTTATTTAATTGAAATAAAGATTCTATGTCAACTTATATTAAATCACCTCATGTCGTCTTTTGACCACTTTGAGATTGTACTGTATGTTTTTTTTCCCATCACTTTGGATGTTTTCATGAAGTTGAAACTACTTTGCTGTCATTTTTCAGGAAACAGAAGAGCAATAAATTCTTGCAGTCATGCCTCACCTGAGTCCATTTCAGATCCTTTGAGCACTCAAAGCAAAGAACGAGGCCATGCTGAAACTTGAGAAGTACAAGTGCACAGGCATTGCCACTGACTTACTTAGAGTGGTCTTAATGGACACGAAAGGAAACTAAATGTTGGCCTTTACTCTTTAAATAGCCTCTGTATAGCCTCTCAAAACACCAACAGCACATAAAATATAAATACATCTATATTATGTACTTTAAAATAACCGCTAGGCCTTAATGGACAATAACATATACAAGAAGTCCAACAAGAGCAGAAATGTACTGATTTACTGTAGGACTGATTGACATTTATTTTACTGTAACATATAACATGAAGAGTCACTCATCACAAGCTGAATATAATTTAGATAGTATGGTTCTGGGTAATGGACTATTGATTAAGGGAGTACTTGTTATCAGCACTGTGGCTCTTACAAGGATTAGCACCACCTGGGTAATTCATGAATGTCTCAGCAGTCAGCCCAGAAATCGTTGAGAGATTTCATCATTCCTATCTGTGAATAATAAAACAAATCATTTGGCCCCAAATTAATATAACAATAATTTTCATGTATGCTGCTGTCACTAAAATACCCTTTCTTGCTCAAAAAGTATTTTAATGTCAGGTTTTACTGGTTCATAAACAGCAGCTACTTTCACAATCTCACATTTTTTTCCTTTAAATTTTAACAACTGACTTTCTTTTTTTTTTTAAGATTTTGTTGGCATAGATGCCTTTATTAAGCAGTAGACACACAGGAAACATGGGAGAGAGAGGGGGGGTGACATGCAGCAAAGGACTTCCGATCGGGATTCGAACCGGGGTCGGCTGCGTATATGGCATGTGCTCCAACCACTCAACCACCTGCGCGTCCATTAACAACGGATTTAATCAAAATGATGGTAGCTCGTACTTGGACATAAAACTAATAAATGTCAAGGAGCCATAATATAACAATAGCCATTACTTCCTGCTGCACATCCTTCAATCACATCCTCAGTGCAGTCCACATATGGAAGGTCAGAGAGGTCTCAAATTGCCCAAACAGTCTCCTCTGAGGTGCTTGGGGGTGGATGATGCATGTCTCTATCATTGCACAATGATTTATCACTCAACAAAACAAGATATTACAAAGTGCTTTTGTAATACCGCCTTTGTAAGAAAAAACATACACACATGCAATCAAAATACCCAAATCAAATTAAGCAATAAAAAGCCTTTTAAAAAAAGCTATTTTGAAGCAATATGAAAGAAAAATTGTAATTTTACAGATTGGTTCCTGCTTGTATATCCATGTTGTATATGTAAGAACACAACGTCTGACCACATACCGTGTTTGTTACACCTTTAAAACAGTTTGGGTTGTAGCTATTTTAGGCACACACTCATTAACACCTATTCTAAACTGGCATTCTCAGGACCTCTTAAACGCTGTCATAGCTAAATTAGCCGAGAGATGCATTCATCACTGTTGCAGTGCTTTGTCACATCAGCAGAAATTGAACATCTTATTCCTGACCTGTTGAACTGAGAGACCACCTTAGTGAAATGTCAAAATAACACAATGGCCTGGCTTTGCCTGGTACAGAAGTGTTTTAGAACTAGCATAAGTCATGTTTCATGCATAAATGAGATTCAGCTTTAACTAGGGTGGGAAAACATATGTAATAGAGGAATCAATAATGTGGGTCCGTTATGTGCTGGTCTTCTGTAAGTCAGGGCTCACTGCTAAAACCTAGATACAGCCAAGTAGAGGTAGATCAGTGCTGATGTTGATGCTTTTTATATCAAAATATATGAAACTGGTTCACAGTCGGTTCAACTGTTAACCAGTTGCGAATCAATTTGCTTTTCCATGGCTCGAGGTGGTTAGGGAGCCATGTCATTACGTCACATATACGTCAGTTACGTCGCTGCTTTCCCATAAACAAAAAATGTAGAAAAGAAAAAATGAGTGGGCAAATTAACACCATTACAGACTTTGTGCCAGGTGTGTGAGCATTTAAATACATACGCAAATATAATATACTGTATATTTATTTAGCCCAGCTGGGTTAGCCCCTGGTTTTCGCCTACACTGGACTTAAAGTGATCCCATTGTAGTGGAAAACAAAATTCAGTGCTCTTTCTGTGCAGAAATGCTTTCTTCAATTTACCCAGCAGCCAAATCACCACACAATTTTTATCAATCATTTGATGACGTTTTGTCTCAGCAATAAAGTTAACAGGACACTTTATCCTCTTCCTGTGGTTCAGCAAGGAAACAATTTCCAAGGAAACAGCTTCAACGTTAGAGTAGTCTGTTTGTTTCAATCTGAACGTATCCTTAAATAATCTTCTAAACAGAGGTAGAGAAACAAGTTGACTGCACAGACTGTATGGGGTGTTGTCATGTTAAAAGATTAAAGTGTGGACTCCCTATCCCCCTAGTTTCTCTAAAGGGAAACTTTAAAGTTTAGACTGTGGGATCAGATGTTCTCTGTAACTTAAACATTACTATAAGTTGTCTTTGGGCAAATTATATAATGATCTATTGTGTGGTTTTTCAGTTTCGTCTGGATATAACTGCTTTAGCCAGTTATGTAGGTGAAGGCTTTTATCGTAGCTTATATCGTGTAGCTCAAAATCATTAAGAGAAAGCATCACTGCAGATGTAGATATTTACTGTACAATCCTGCCTCAAAGAAGAGTGAAATGCAGTATTGTTGTGTCTTACAACTCTTCGACTCCATGGCTTGTGTTAACATGCCCAAAACAACGTGGGTATGAATGAGGCATTTGTTTAGTTATTCAAATACAAAATAATATGTATTCATTCAACTGTCTATTTGAGCAATCATTTACCTCTGTGACCTTGTTTGTCCCATGGGGCCTGCCATAGGATAGAACGAATCCCTCTAACCCCTCTTGTGTTACTGACATATTTCACTCTGTAAACCGAAGTGGAAATGAGCCTCTCTGAAGAATCCCTGTAATAACCATTGGTTCTAGTGACAGGATAAACTAATCATCTTAGCAGTAAATGAAGGCTGTAGACACACCTTGGAAACCAATGTGTTAACCCCATGCAATTATGATACACTGAGCCTAACCCTTGCAGCAGAGAGGACCAAAAAACATTAATGAGATTCATCATTAAAAAGTGCTACAGTATTAGTAACATGTAACACACAGCATACCATGAAGAAAATAAGAATTAGGGTGTAATATTCTTCCTGACTAGAAAGGTTTCTCAGATGTGTGATACACACATACATACATACCCATATGTCATATGACCATATGTACTGTATGTTGAAAGGGTCATTAGTAGCTGCAATAATCACTTCTGTTCATACTGGCCATACAATAATGCTTTCATAGTCCAATGGAAGTAATAAAACACTATCTAAGACTCAGACAAAGCTCAAATGAGGCTTCAGCAGACTGCTAACTTGACTTAAAAATACATTTTTCCTTAGAACAAGAACCCCCTACTCTACAGTGTAGTTAACGAAGGGATCTCTTCATGGCCTATACGATTAGGAAAAGGTTAGAAAAGTGAAATTAGCAACTGTATTATGTACAACAAATGTATGTAAAGTATACAGTATAATATATTTCATTAATCTAGTTTATCTGTGTTACTACATCATAGCAAACATCTGCATTGATTAAAATGTATCTGGCCATGGTGCTTGCCACTCGATGCAATATAAACATCAACTGTTTTGTTCGGGCCGGTTGTGACCAAAATCAAGCACCACCATAACAGCAACATTATAATATCAGTTTTGCTCATCTTGGACCTCAAACTCATTCCGACATGTTATACATATCACATAATCACATTTTGTGTTTTTTTATTCTGAGGAATTATTAATCTTTGTTACAGTATGAGTCATGTCTGAAGGAACATATTAATCTTCAATATTAACCTTTATTCCCCATTAAAGACATTTCACTTTGCTGAATAAAGGAACTGCCCCCTGAACAACAAACTGGACAGAATGAAAGAGTTTGTGCTAGTAGAAAAATGCCAGCGCTCATGTGTGCACAACCAAAGACAATAATACAGTTAGGCAGTAGGCAAACTGCCTGTTGATATTGGCTAGCAACACAATTGAGTTGAGATGACTTTATAAACATCCAATCGTATTTCAGATGCAATCCAACTATTTTTAGCAAATAGTTAGATAGAGTTAGTTTTGGTGGAAAAGGCTCTGCGGTTTGAAAGAGCTCTCAAACAATCTGAGCAGCAACGAAGCTTCTGTTGAGAGAGCTAATCCCCCAAAACAATGGCTTGCTCGCTGCTTAATAAGTACAGTATTAGCAGGGAGTGCATTAAAACCCCCAGAACAACACAGCAATTGCGATCTGCCATCCTCAATCTATGGAACAGCATTTTGCAATTTCCCTTGAATGCCAGCAGAGCCCTTCTCATCTGAGACAAAGCTTAGAAAACATCCTGGCTAACCTCTGATAAACATGCAGTAGAAAATTGACAGTATCCTGAAATGTTCTTGAAAAAATGTACCTAATCTTTGAAAAGTGACACACACATTACAATTCCTCTTAAATGCAAACAAATCCAATCTAATCGGAGATTTAGGAGTAATATTGATTACCCTCAGATAAACATATAGTACAACAGTCTAGCATCTTAACACAAGGGATTTCTACAACACAAATGTACTAAACTACTGTATGTAGAGAAGCGCATGCAAGCCAGGCCTCCTCTCCTTCTTAACCACTTAACACACACCCCTGTTTTTTATGCTGTTAGCCTAAACGACATGCCCAAGTTGTGAGCAGCACAGATCCCACATAGTTTGAGACTCAGAGATGTGTCTGGTATCATTGGAAAGGAAACACTCTCAGGATTCTTGTAAAAGTGTCTGTGTGATTCTGTGACTTACTGACAAAGAGTGGCAGAGGTTACAATGATGGGGTTGTTTACTCGCCCATAGGTTTGCCTTTACAATGACATGTGTACAGACATTCAGGGACCTCACAGCGGGATATAGACACAATGAGGCCACAGCCACATGTCTTGGCTTCATGCAGTCCAAATTTGGAGTCAAAAGACCTTTGGGCATATCTATCTTTGGGGGTTTCTATTAGCTAATGTTTGCTATTCAGCTCATCACTTCAGATAATTAGTTAATTCGTGCTTGTTAATCTGGTTAGTTTAACCACTTAACGCACGCTGTTCCGTCTACGGGACGGGACGGATGTTAGGAGGTAGCCACAAGTTCTTCTGAATGTTTTAAACACCAACCCTTAAACATATATATTCATGCCATACATCGTTGGAAAGCTTAGATTGTCCTGATTCATTCAAGACCACTCACGACTTATATGGTTGCTCACAGCCGTAATAGTATTAGCGATTAGCTCGGCTAGCCCCTGAGCTAAGTAAGAAAAGCTATAATGCCTACATACCTTCAAAGTCTTCCCTTTATCCACAACGATCATCTTATGACTCAGGACTTTCTGTACAGCTCGCCAAGTATCCATTCTTGTGAAATATGAAATCCGTTTCCATAAAACCGAAATACTTTCCTCAATATGTCCATGTATTTAGTCCAACACGTAACGTAATAACACAAATAACAAACCATACACGGTCCGTTTACGTCATTTCCTGACCTGCACGTCCATCTCAGAGTACACGTGACTAGATGTTTACGACCGTGAGCCTCTCCTGCTTCTGACGACACCACACACAAGCCAATCGGTGTTTAGCATAAACAAAAGCACGAATTAACTAATTATCTGAAGTGATGAGCTGAATAGCATACATTAGCTAATAGAAACCCCCAAAGATAGATATGCCCAAAGGTCATGCAGGAGAATTCAAATTATCATTTGGACATAGCGACAAGGCAAGTGCATGCCAGTCACCACAACAAATGAGCTTTACTGCTACATAAACCTTTGATTTATTGAACTTAAATAAATACCAATGCAAATGAATACATATACATTGCAATGGATACACTTTCATTGCAGATTCAGCAGGATATAGCAAGCTAAGCAGTGTTGTGGAATTTACCTCTTGCACTTGACTTCAGTGAAGAAAGAGACGACTCAGTATGGTATTGTCACACTTTGTTTGTTGCTCACTCACACTACAGACTGATGAGATTCTGTACTGGACTGAGCCCTGAACAGTGGAGTATATACGTCTTAATCTGTTTCAACACTAACCTCTGGGAGTTGTTGTGACTAAGTAGAGCAGAGAGCTTTGTTGAGGCAGCAGAATTATTTGTATTTGTATGTGAATAAAATGAGAATAGAAGTAAAAAAAAATTATTTGCTTTTATTACTCTACTAACCTTTAGGATTTTAAGTGATAAAGTCAGTGTTCATCAATAAATTAATTTGCGAAGCAGGTCCCCACCACAGGTCTTGAATTCAGGTTCCAAGGGGAAGGATGACTGCACTAACTACTCAGCTAAAACTCAATTTATGGCGCTTTTCCACTACAGTACTAGCACGACTCGACTCGTTTTTCTTTGCGTTTCCACTAGGGATAGTACCTGGTACCTGGTACTTTTTTAGTACCTGCTCTGGTGAGGTTCCAAGCGAGCCGAGCCGATACAAAATGTAACGTCAACAGACTGCCGGCCACTGGTTGGTCAGAAGAGTTGCCGCTGGACGAGTCATGAGCCGTCTCACACAAGAATAATACCGGCAACAGCGTTACAGTCATTCAGCAATTTTCTTGCTTTGTGTGTGACAAAAGCCACATACAGCAGCAAGTTTCGCAGAACTGTGCTATGAAGACCCCGCCCACGTTGAGTAGGTACTTTTTTTGTAATGGAAAAGGTTGTTCCAGGTACCAAATAGAGTCGAGTCGTCCATTAGAGACACACAGCTATTTATACATCCTTGAAACGATGTTAACTGACCTGCACCGTTATCTGACATGTTATTTTTTTCTTCTCAAATAAAAAAAAAGAAGAAAAATCCTAAAATATTTGTACAACATAAATATTCGTAAGAAACATAGTACTTTTTTTCAAATACCGTATCCGTATATGGCTCCATCCTTAGTTGTGACCACTCTATGCATGATTATACCCAAAAAGACTTTGCAGTATCTGTTCAGATGCACAAACATTGATTTCTATGACTACTACAGCACACTGTTTACAGTACCACCACACATATCCCCAAAAGAAACTGAGAAACACCCCTTTGATTTGCAACAGTACAGTATTAATTTGGAGCACAGTGGGTGAAAAGGTTAAAAATAGGGTTGCTGCTGCTGCTAACCCTGTGTTTCTACATAGAGTGTGACCTAGATAATGGTCATCAATCAAAAATGTTTCATATCATTTCATAATAGATTGAATTTATATTTAGTTTTGACAGAATAAGATTGAGCAGCTTGTGGTCAACTGTGAAAAATAAACAATATATGAGGTGAAGGCAGCCTTTTTCTGACAGACCTGTATCTGGTTGGGGCTACTTCTGTGTCATCCACGTACACCCCTCACACAGGACCATTTTTTTCAATTGATTATATTGATTATTCCACTAGTTAAAAATCCCCACTGTCACCACACCAAGCGAAGAAAATCTCTCCAGATGAAACCAAGTTCCTCAAACCCACAGTAGAGGGAAATTGACAACAAATAAGGAAGATAACATAAAGTATCCACCTGGAAGTAGGTCAAACAACATGCAGGAGTCCCTGTTAATGGTGTAGGTATTATATTGTAAGTATTTTGTCAATGTGACTATCAAGAGTTGATTTTCACTTTCTATTTTTACTGATAACTGCAAGTGTCATGCAGAAAAAATAGGTGAGACCCTAGATGACACGTCTCACGCGGGCTGTGTGGCTGCTCTAATCCGCTAACATGGGCGCTGAAATGAAAAGCAAGAGATTCCATGACACAAACCCACAGCTGTGTTCCAGCCCTGAGCCTGATGGCCATAAGAAAAGATATGGCTGTCATTTACATCTCTTATTTTATTCTCAACAGAAATTCATCACCAATTTAAAGTCATACCAATAACTTACAACATTCTATGGAAAAACAAATGTATTAAAAAAGAAAGAGAAAGGAATTACATCATATTCATATATTCTTAACCATATATGGATTGTGTTTGATTTACATGTATGACCTGCAGTTCACCTCCCTGAGGAAAAAGAACAACACAGAGGTTGTGGTGTATGTGCCCCTCTCCCAGATCAAAGGAAACAATGTCATCATCCACCACAGTGAGCTCCGTACACTTCAAACTCACTGAGGTATAATTCTAATGAGAAATCAATTTTGAAAGATAGTGTAAGATGATCTCATTATTAATATATGAGCTCAAGGAATAATATTTATCATTGACACAGTTATATGTAGTAACCCTTTGGTTGTTTACTATGTGTTTGTTAGGTTAACCATTCAAATAGTACATTGGTTCAATTGTAAAGATACACAAATATATGTGGTAATACAATCACAAACTGCAACAATCCTAATGAGGTTACCAGGATAACTATAGTGTTGAATTACTTTATAATGAAGCCACTATATAATCTTTTGATCACTCAAATATACTGTATATAGATTGTGTTTTTTCCCACCCAATTCCCTGATCTAGATAATTGAAGGCCTGTTACAACTTGCTTCAAAACAGCTAGAGACCACATACACTATAAACCATTACACAGCAAGTATGATTCTGTTTTGTTAAAGACCACAGCTTTCCCAGGACAGTTTCACCAAGGTAGTCTGTGTGTGTGTGTGTTTGTGTGTGTGTGTGTGTGTGTGTGTGCGTGTGTGCGTGCGTGCGTGCGTGCGTGCGTGTGTTGGTAAATAGAAGCAAGAATTAATTGAAACAGTTATTTGTTACATTTCATGCACAATTAATAGAAGGGTTTTTTGATATTACTGTAAAAATTTAAACATGTCATAATGGTTCATAATATCATTCATATTTGCATCCGTTCATTACCAGGCCATTGTTTCCTTTGTAAATATTGGGAATGTCCACTAGAAGTTTCTGTTCAGTAGGTAAATGATTCCTGTATACACACCCTGAATGTTTGCTATAGTTTTAAAGACCTAATCAATACCTCATAGTTTTCAGTTTCCATACAATATTTCTGCACCAAGTTCCACAGGGGTAGTGGATTCCAACCTTGCAGCCAAAGCAATCATGGATTTTGTCTAAGTCAGTCAGCATTAAAGCTTTTATGGCTGTGGTTATTTGGTTTACCGCATGTCCAGTTGCACAGCACTGGAAAAAAAAGATTTACGGCCTCCAAATGAGGACGGCCCCATCTATATTCATTCACTTGAGAAGGCTAGCTGCTATAACACTGGCCCATTCATTATTGTGTAGTGGTGTACATTTCTTGTGAGTAGTTGTCATCGTTCATGTGTTGTTCGATTCTGCTCTGTTCTTGTGGCACATGTTCACACCCATATTGTTCTACTGACCTTGTCATTTTATTGATCCAGTGTAACAAGTTTGAAAGATGATTCCATGAACAGTGCCTGGACATGGAAACCGAACAAAAAACAAAACGTGTGTGTGTGTTGTGAATTCAAAGCTCAACTGAAATATATTAAAACTAAAAAAGGTGGACAGGTGGTCATGCTGATGGACAGAGTAGCATGCTAACATGCGGGAATATAGAAAACAGGGTATGAGGTTATATACTTGTGATCTCAAAGGTGAAATTAAAATTAAAGCCACCTAAGTGCTGTGAAAAGATAGCATTGGCTGGTATAGTCAGTTTTTGGTATCTCACAAAAGCTATTGAAATAACGAGTGTTAATCTCTACATCTACCCAACACCTTCTCTGGACCTCCATCATCTTAACTTAGTCTCCAAAAGGCAGACTCCATTATGGCACACACAGTTGGCCTCAGGACCTCGCCTGGGGCACGTGGTGTGGCTTCCTGAAAACACAAAGTTTCTCAAACCCTTTCTCTGTCGTCTGGCGGTTAATCGTCGGTAACGTGAGGCTGTGTCAAGCTTCGGTCTCTGATGCGTCAAAGCCACTGGATGCTAGAATGGGGTGGGTTGGTGTGGTTTCTGCTGGCCACCCGCCCACCCCAATTCCCCGGTGGCTGCAGCAGGGGTATGTTGTGCAACCCTCTCTCCCAAGGCACAGGTTGGGCAGGCATTCCTGCCGGTGACTGAGGGCTACCTGATTGATCCCGTCAATAGCATTTGCAAGCACACTCTAAATTAGAAAGGCTTCAGTTATGGTACATCTATCAAGAGCTATAACACATGGGGGCTGTCCCCCGCCATTCTGCAGAGACCGTGATGGGTGGGCCATTTAATTGGGGTGGTACACCTGACGAATGGTTACGCAGGTTTTCAAAGTGAGCTCAGGATTGGACAGAAACATCCCATAGAGTAGAAGAGAAAAATTAGCTTGATCTTAATTTTCAGTACTAATATTGCATGTGAACTTGAACAATTATCAATTCTCCTTTGGGTCTGAAGCATGAGGTAAAAACTTATCTAGGGAAACTGGTCTGTGTGTGTGATGTTTCTCTTTCATTGCATCTTATCGGCATCAAGTAGTACAAAATACCAGGGGCATGAAGAAGTATGTGGTGTACCTTGAGTTACTTTATTACATTTTTATACCAGGAGAATTCATACATACAAAAATAAAAGCAACAATTGAATTAAATGATAATGCATCTTCAAAAATATGCATCATTAAATAATATTGACAACAACAATACAGATTATAAATCTACAATGTTAAAAAAGACAAGTTTCTGCATAAATAAGTGTCATCCACAGCTTTTCAGTATGAGTAACCTCATGAGTACCTCTTCATGTCAAAAAGTATGCCTTTCGCCATCTTGGAGCTAATTCGTGATTACCCATAATACAGCGTAAAATAATACTTAGACAAAAGGTATGAAAATTCACATTGAAAGACTAATCTGACCTAATTTAGTATAGTGACTTTGATGCACACCCATTATTGTCTTTAATAAGTATTTTTTATATTTATATATTTTCAGATGATTCATATATGATTATTAATGCATTAATCATATTTGGAAATTCTGGTGGGAAAGAACAGAAGAGGAGATATATAGGGAACTGTCCATGCAAAACCCAGATAAAAGGGAACAACAGAGCTGTAAAAAGGAAAAAAGGGCATGTCAGGGTGATTGGTTAATGACTCTTCCATCTCCTCTTACCTAATTGTCACATTAAAAGACAGGATGGAAAAGTGGACAGAGCACTCTGGAGAGCCATGGAAATGGAGACAAGAGTGAGTTTTAATGCAGAGCACAGCAATTCCACAGACATGATAGAGTTGTGTGTAGATATTATTACCACATGGATAAGAGCCTACCTCAGAGAAGACGAGAAGCTCTCTTATTTTCCAAACCTCTTACTTTAAAATCCATTAAGGAGTCCTTGCATCCCCTGCATATAGATATACTGCAAAAACTATATTCTTCATTCACGAAATGTTAAGGAATTTGACAATTTGTTTTCCAAAATGAGTGCTGATATGAATGCAAAATATATAAATCATTGTCACAGCTTCACATTATTTTCTATAGCCCTGACTGTTCTTTTCAGTGTTGACCTTTTTAGTCTTGTCCACAGCTTTTCGACTCACTCTGCAAATGTGCAACAGTCACCCTGCTGTACTGAACCACACTGCTGAAACCTTATGTCAAAACCTTAGACACGTCAGCACCTTCTTCTCCGGTGCACCCGCTGATTCTTTTGTTCCGTTTTCACAGTTTATCCTGACCTTTTCCTGTGACTGTTGAGTCTTAGACATGTACAGGCACAAAAATAAAAAATACTTTGTTTCAACAAAAGTAAATTATTGTGTCTTGTGCTTCAGTGTGACAATTGTCCTCTGGGCTACAAGACACAACATTTTTTTTTTTTTTAGATTTGCCAGATTGAGAGGGCAACAAGAGGCCTCTGGAAAAAAATCCAGACCTTCAATATTTTTAAATTGAAAAATACATTGACTATTCATACAGGTTTAAATCAAATTACATAAATTAAATACAGAGGGTTTTAACTGCAGCTATAAATAACTTTCAGTCAATTCTGCTCCTTTCCTTTACCTAAACTGGATCAATTAAACCAACTACGATTGATGAGTAATTGAGTGACCCGGCCACTTATGAGGAATTCTTCGATCCATCCATTTTCTTGGTGGGGGCGAATCACAGTTGACATTGAGCGAGAGACAGGTACACCTTGGACAGGCCATCAGTAAATCGCAGAATATATAATATAGAGGCAGACAACCAATTACACTCACATTCACACCTACGGGTAATTTAGACTCACTAAATAACCTAACCTACATGTTTTAGGCCTGTGGAAGTAAGCCAGAGAATTTGTCAATATCTTGATTCACAGCTGACATTAACATAAAGCTGTAACCTGGCAAACCGTGCCCATTGATATTCATCAAGTCTCACATCAAACAAAGGCTGAGCTATTTAATGGTGGGAATTAAACATCCTAATTCAATCTATATCAATCTAAAAGTATTTGCTTGTTCAGGAAGACACGACACATTGATTGTGCTTGAGCTCCTTAAAGCAGACTAAACGGTGTTAGACGTTTCTCTGTAGGACTGTTAAATATGGCACAGTTTAAATATTTTGTCAACGTTTTCAGTCATGTGAGGAGTTGCAGCTGCCAAGGTGCAATGGAGTTTCATGACAGTTTGTGAAATGGTCATGAAATGTAATCTATGGATTCACTTACCTGGACAAGAATTTTCCATTTTTTTCATGACACAGAGTTGCGGGGTGTGTTAAATGTGTAGCTGAGGTCGTGCTGGATAGTCAGCGTATCCCTACAAACTGTTGGCTGCCAGCATGTTCAACCACAATGTCTCATTTTCTAATTTCACCTGTGTTTTTAGTTATTTAAAGGCAACTTTGATTGCGCTGACAGCTGAATCACTAAAGTGACAAGTAATGTAAGTCATTACTTTTGCTGCTGAGTAATTAGTAATTACTAAAGTCATTTAATAACTTTTGAAAATGAGTAATGTTCAATCAATGAGCCATCACAGTTTCCAAGTAGCGTAGCAACATTGACTCGTTGCTACACTAAAGATCACAAGGCTTTGCATATTTAGTCTTTAAATGTGTGATTTATGTCATACATTGATTTTGTAATTAAATGACGTAACACAGTTATCTGTAACTAGTTACTCCCCAACACTGGGAATATGACATCAACATGTCTGTTTCAAACAGCTCAAACAAAATGCTATTTCATGTCCTTCATTGCCTTTCATGTCCATGTTAGAGAGATACAACAGGGCCATGTTCATTATTAAATAAGTCAAACTTTAAGGTTAGAAGATAAAGGATGATAAATGACTCTATAATATTTAATCATATGAAGCGAATACCAGCCAGCCAAACTGACATTGAATTAATTAGTATTCAAAGACACACACACCGACTCAAGCACAAAATAAACTGGTACATGTTTGTGTACTTTAGGGTTAGGTTAGGTTAGGTTACTTTTATTGGTCTCCACCAGGGTCTCAGAGACAGGGAAAAAAGTTGCAGCACATGAATAACATACAATAAAAACAACATGCAATACAAACGTACAGGTAAAAAGACAGTGGTGGAACAAACACAGACTGACATTGGACGATCCTACACATGTACCACCATAAATATACATCCACCCCCCATTCACACAAGCATTTGCGTCACATCACCTCACATCACCCTCACCACATCACCATGTCAACCTACCAAAACATTCATTCCGTCATAAATATAGGTTCAGTCACACATCCCAGCACTCCATCACAGACACTCCATTAATCCATTCACTTGCATACATCCACACACTATCTGTAGTCACAAATACACAATTTCATTTCCATACACAAAACCATCACATGCATTCATTTCTGGCTGTTAAGAAGCTTGATTGATGCAGGAACAAAGGAATGTTTGTATCGATTGTGCCTGCACAAAGGAAGTCTATGTCTCTTCCCAGAATTCAGAAGAGTATATTCTTTCTTGCAGTATGCCACCCAGGCTGAAATCATCATTTTAGTAAGTGATTCATTTCATCAAAGTAGTTAAAGGTCACCTGCTTAATAATGACTGATCCTGGAAAGGAGAGGTTGAGAAAGAAATAAGCAAAGTGCAGTCTTGCTGTCTATGTTCATCTTCCTGTCTGGCTGCCTGTGGGATGCTGGTAAATGGCAACAACAGAGCTGAATTCTAACGTGTTAATCAAACAGTAGGACTGTTTTCTCCAAAGGGAAATTAGAATTGAATTTAACACCAAGCAAAACGTGCACACCATGAACCTAATACACAAGCAGTCACAGAGGGGTGTATGTGCATACAAAGCCCTTTACGCCTTGCATTGAAATGCATTTTGGGTCAGTGGATTGTTATTGGATAGTGCTTGACCACATGAAAGTACAGGTTTAAGACACATTGAGGATAGATTGTGATCTAATCAGCCAAACAACCTCCGAAATTGGTCAGAGACAAGTTGTGACCACATTAAACACAAGTGTAAATATTGCATTGTCAATCCCCATACAACAACTGCGTGGGTGGAAATACTGTTAAAACCTACTGTTCCAAACCAGCAAAGTAGCAGCTGTTAGTGAGCTAAGAAAACAGCAAGAAAGCGATGGATATTTAAGACCATCATGGACCATCAAAAGTCCACACAGTAGTGCAGCTTCATGGATGGCTATCATCTGTTTTTGTTTGTTGGGGGTTTTTTTGTTTGTGTTTGGTGCCACATATGAAGAGAATGTGACATTTGGTTGTTTATGATGGACAAAGCGACTGATTCTCAATGTTTACACTGGAGACACCATTAATACCAGCTGTAATCAGGTTAAATCATCCAGATACAAAACATTGTAATGCAAGGTGTAAAGGGACTAACAGAGACAAAACATTTGATCCAAACTCCACTACTTTAAAAACTTTGCAGATCCAAATATGATATAGTATGTAACAGTACAACCCAAAGGTTTTTGTTACAAAGCAAAAATGAGTCCCTCATAATGATCTATGAACTAGCAGTAGCCTGATAAATTAACTCAGTCTTACAGCAAGACTCACCATGATTATATAGCATAAAAAGGCAGAGCCAGAGTGTCTCATTTATTCATAATTAATATGTGCTCTCTGCTTCAGGCATGAAATATCTCATCAACCTTCAATTAACCTCTAAGATCGTCATCTCATCTCTGCACCTTTCTTCTTCTGCTTCAGATGACCGGAGGCTGTTTTTACAGTCACACTGAGGGTTGATAACTGCAGGTAATCAAATCTATCAGTGCTAAATGCTACCAATCATTAAAGGTATTAGTGTTGTAATAAAAGAGGGACGGCAGGAAAAGCAGTTAGTGTGAGGAAGGCATCTCTGCTTTACCTCTTCTTTTTACCTTTGGAGTCAGCATTTTCCATTTCTTACTCATTTGACCTTACTTCCTGCTTATGGTTAATTTGATGTCACTGTTGCAAGTTTTCAATTTCTTCCATCTATCTTTCACCTCGTCATCATTCTTGATCGCTTGCACTGTGTGTGTGAGTTGACTGATGAAAACACATACACACGTATGGACTAACAGATGATGAGACAGCTATCAGATAATAAGATTAGATGAAACCATGATGGAAAAGATTAGACTGGAAAGAGAAAGATCAGCCTGGAGCTGACTGGATATTTATCCAGAGAACAGAAACAGCAGAGAACTTATGATTAAAGACACTTTTAGTGATTTGGAAAAACAAAATTGATAAAATCTTTTTTTTTAATTAAAAAAATTAAAAGTACAGTGTGGCAATAGCAATAGTAATCATTTTTTAATAAAACATCACTTAAATTCATACACTGATTATTGCAATATACAGTCCTTTAATTTTCTGCACATTTAGTTTCCAACAAAATTACATTTGGTCATATATTGGTTCTCATGAATGTTGACATTCATCTATACAATAAATCCTAAAGACTTTGTTGATCTCCTGACTTTTCCTCTACTACTATTGAAAATGATCAATCAATCAATCTATATCAGTCAATCTATATTTATATAGTGGCAAATCATAACAAAAGTAATCTCAAGGCTCTTTAATTTAATTCAAAGAGACCCAACATTCCCACATGAACAAGCACTTTGTGACAGTGGCAAGGAAACATTTTTAACGGGAAGAAACCTTAAGCTGAACAGGGCTCTAGGTGGGCGGCCATCTGCCTTGACCGGTTGGGGTTGAGGGAGACAGAGAGAGAGGGAGAGAAGGAGAAGATGGAAGTAGCTTTCTGACTCCTTCAGCTGTCGACTCTTTTCATGTGACCCTTACTTTGCACTTCATAGCAGTCCCTCAAGCATCTCAGATTCCAGGCTGGTAGCCTTCATATGTTCACACAATTATAGACTGTAGGCCAGGTGTCATCGTGGATGATGACAGATCAATCACAGTAACTCATCTGGACCAGTGTCATACACAGATAAGGCTAAAACTGATTCATCACACAATGAATGCCCAAATACCCACCTTAAAAATGTATCAACATAAGATACTGTATTTTTGTATTTTCAAAATACTACAGAATACTTCTTTCCCCAAGGCAGTTTTTTAAACAACCTTTCTCTAATAGCCTTTTTCATCTATCCCTTCACTTGTACAGTACAGTACCTGGAAAAATATCTGAAAGCAAGAGACTCCTCCCATAATCAGTCAACAGATTAGATATGCTGACCCCTCATGTTAGAGACATCCAAATATAAACCTCTGCCCTGATAAATGCAATGTGCAATGTGCATGCCCATAGCAAGTGTGAAGCAGCGCCAAAAATTCCCAGTGGCCAAGAGCGGTATCACAGGGGGTTGACCATGTGAGGGTGCCACAGATAGATAGATAGATAGATAGATAGATAGATAGATAGATAGATAGATAGATAGATAGATAGATAGATAGATAGATAGATAGATAGATAGATAGATAGAAAGATAGAAAGAATAAAATACAAATTACAAAATAGTATTTTGTATTTGAAATACGTATTTTAAATACATGTATTAGAAATACTGCCCATCCCTGATCACTGTGTCTAAATGTTAACTTGAATCTGGATGTTAGTGAGGAGGCAAGTCACAGGTATTGAGATATTAATTCCTTTGGAGGCTACTGTACCTCTTGCTCAACTAAACATGAATTTAAAGTGAACAAATATTTGTGCAGAGAGAGAGAGAGCTAAAGCTCATACAAAGACCTCTCCTAAAAACCCAAGAAAAGATAAACAGAATTACAATAAATAAAGATAATGAAGGGTTGAAAGTCTTCTACAAACTAAAGAAAAAGTAAAAGAAAAAAGAAGAACATCAAAATATAAATCATTGCAGTTGTTGAGGAGTCAATGCTTTACTTGGGTGTTTGTTTTAGATGTTTTTTAAAAGTAAACATCTAAAATTGTGCACATTGGCAATAGTAGCAACTGATTTAAGGTACAATGAATATAAATGCATTATAAAAAATAATAAAAAATAGATTTTAGTGGTAATAAAATAACATGTCTGTCAATAATTGGTAAATGGATGATTTCACTGGTTCTCAGGTTCACAAGTTTTCAAAGGCATGGAGAAAACTGCATTGGTCTGAAATTAACAAAGACATATGCGTCGCGTCCACCATTGGCTGTGCGCCGGGTGCGACGTGATGGTTATGGGGGTGTGCTAGGTGAAGTAGACACCTGCCAAGGAGATTTACTGTAACCCACCCTCCGCCGTCTGCCTTCTGCCTGTTGCCCAACACACAACAACAACCTGGCCTTGAGTGCTCTCAGCCTTGCTGATTGAAAACACTGATGGTAACATACACAGTTTGATGAGGCCTGGATAAGCGATAAAGTTTCCACATCTTTGTGGAAAAGTGCGTGACACAGACAGCGCTTGGCATTGACAGGTAGGCATCCACCCACAGCAGCTTAACTGACTGGAATCCCCTGCTGATGTACTGATCTAACAGGGCTTAACTGGTGGCAAGTAGAAGAAATAGGAACTTGTCCAGAGGGCTTTACTCACTGTGTCCTTTACGTTATACACTCACAATCACATTCATTCCATGCAGTGTTGATAAGCGTGTGTATCACACACACACACACACACACACACAAACACACACACACACACACACACACACACACATCCACACACACAACAGAATGAATAATTGAGAGAGGGACAGACAGAAAGAGAGAGAGAGAAAGGCATTTAATTATCTCAATAAGCTAAAAGAAACACTTTGATTTCTGACATGCTTTGATTGTAATGGCAAAAAAAGCTATTTGAAATGTTTAAAAAGCAACAATCAAGTTTAAAAGCTATGAGGATTAAACAATTATTATTAACTTACATACTAAATAATACGGGTGATTTAATGATCAGATCTTACATTTGTTTTAATAGCCAGTCACTGGAGTATTCAACTGAGACCAATGTGAAAAAGCCCATTTTGCTGTGGATGAAAGCAGCAGGGACAGAGCCAAACTCTGCTGCCAGCATTGATATTTAGAAGGTCTGGACTGGAGTGTACTGCACTTTGAGCACAGTCGGGGTCAAAACAAACACGCTGCCTCTATTTTTACTCGCCAAGCAGCTTAGAAACCTTTCATAACATCAGTTCATATTTTTTCACCACTGAGAAAACATCTGGTTTAATTCAGCCATCATCCTCCTTTCAAATTCAATTGGTTCTGGAGGCTGAAGTGTCATACTGTGGTATGTTTGTTGACTGAAATTTTTCTCTTGCTTTGTTTTCTCTTGTCTGTAATTAATTAGGGCTGTCTGTGATGATTATTATGATTATTGGATTATATTACACTTGTTAGTAGAAAATATCAGCACTGTCAGCAGACGCCTGCTTACCCATTCAGCAGGAATAGCAACAGGGGTGTGACTCCTCTTTCTCACTATACTCATTCAAGGCCAGCAATCATTCATATTTCACCTCTTAGTTCTGCGCGCTTCGCTTTATAACAGCTGATATTTTTCTTACTCACCATTGCCTACTTATACTAAAAAAGTAGTAGTAGTGGTAGTGGCATTGTATGTATGTTGTCCAGTCCAGAAGAATCTGTGCTGGATTCTCTAATTTCACTTGAACATTTTAAAACATGGTACTTATTTGTTGGCAATTATGCTTGTATATGCTTTTGTTTTCATGTATAAATGTATGTCTAAATTATTTTTGTCTTTATATCCTTTTATGTGTTGAAAGACCCGAAACACCCAACGATTCCAGGAACATCACTGAATGTGTCCACAAACATCTGTAGATGAACGCTCACAGTACACAGGTCTTTCTTGAAAAAGAGATTCATATCTCAATGAGACTACCTGTTTAAATACATTTAAAAATTAAACCTATAGTATGAAAGCAGCTTCCCACAGTTTTACATGACGGTTATTATTGGTAAGAGCCACTGGGTCAACCATTTGGGGCAGCAAACCACAGTGTTCCAGTGGGATTGGCAGAACTAGCAAAACCATTAAAAAATACTAATGAAGCTTTAAAGATTCACCATTAATAAATGGTACATATAATTCAAGAAAATTAACATATTTTTGAAAAGAAACATTTATTATAGCATATTTTTATTTGTTTAGACAAATATCTTACAGTGAATCTCAAGACACAAAGGGAAATGGTGATGTGCTGCATATTCAATACTAACCATTATGTTACAAATGATACAGTAGAACATTTAAAGTCTGACTCATTCCTTGAAACGCCTTCAGTCTCTATTTTCAGAGGGTTTACATTGAAACTCAGAATGTAAACCTTCTTTACAGATCACTGAGGCCACAACAAGTCACTTGAACCAATCCATGTAAAACCCAACCCAAGATATTGTTCATCATACTTTTATCATTTTGGTTTAGGTCCTGTCATTTTACGCTGCGATTCTCTCTCAGTTGGCTGCTTCAAGAATCTTTATTACCTCCATGAGCTTTAAATTTAGTATCATATTTTCCATGTGTTTAGAACAACAGCATGCACCTGTAGCCTTGTAAAGTATCTCCATACTCACATCTCTCCCTTCACACTCCCTGTTTCAGCTCTCCGTCAACCCCTTGGGGAGGCATGTCTCACAGTTTTATGCAGGCAGACTGAATGTAACCACTAGTTTTCTCAATGACCTATCTCAGCAAGCAGTTTTACTATTATCAGAAAAACTTTGCATAGTAAAAATCATAAAGTCCCTCTAATCTACAAAGAGCTGTGCAAGGTTTCACTTGGTGCTCGTGTTCGAGTAGCTAATCAACAAGCTACAGATGTCAAATTGAGGACATCCAATCAGAGTTTAAACCCCTGTTGTGTTTAGTGGCCCTAGCTTTTTGACAGTATACTATTATAACCTTACACAGATAGGGAGCTAAAGAACAGACAGCCCAGAAGCCTTTTGGCAATCTGAGCCTGTACTGAGAGTCCGTCTGCACTGCTGTGCTGATCAAAGCACCAAATTAATCCCTGCTCTGCCATTCTGGTCTTCCAGCCTGAAAGTCTACAAAATCCTCATTTACAATCACATCAGCCTATCCACCAGAGCAGACTGCAGGTTAAGCAACACAAACTTTGTTAAGTATCCAACACAAACCCAAATATTTGCTTTGTCAACCTCATTTAGGGATCCAACTGATTTTGGCTAGTGCATCAGCTTGGCTCTTAAGAGGGCCATTTCACCAGACTGAAATATCTCGATAACTACTGTACAGACAGTCACTGGCCACAGAGGATGAATACTACTGAATATAGTAAATCCTCCTAAATCCTTGTCCACTTCCTTCAGTTAATTAATTGTGAGCAAGTTAGGATGCACAGGACTGAGGATGCATGCATGTAGCCACAGTTATGCAAACATCTTCCTGGGTAGAGGCAATGAAGAGAAAGGCAACCAGACTGAAAAGAACAGTTGCAGTACAGTGATGTAGTAAAAAACCTGAATTGAAAAGGCGACAGAATGACATTTGACTACATTAAGTCAAATGTACTGTGCAGTATATTGACTTTAAAACGTCTTCTAAGATTTCTCTATTCATCACTTAATTCTCCCATTCAGAGAGAAAAATTACATTTCCAGGATTTGTGCACCAATGTCATCTTCGAACAGGATCAACCATTAAAATGCTTGAGCCAGACATTTCTTCATCATCATTCACTCCTGTCTGTGTGCTTGCAGTCTTAGAGCAACCACACACAGCTGAGATCAGGATCACATTAAGGGATACAGTGATTGGCTGTGTTGCACGAGAGTACGTCATGTACAGACACACACACACACACACACACACACACACACACACACACACACACACACACACAAGATGCAGTAAACAGCTCAGTCTGAGTCAAGTAATTCTGACTCAATTTCTCGTCATTTAAATATGTTAAAGAATCTGCACTCATGGAGTTATGTTTGCATCTTTGTTATGCATTTGAACAGAATAGTTTTGCAATGTAAAAGGTTTGAGAGCAAAACTATCAAAACTGCAATCAAAATATGTTTTATTGCAAGTAAAATCATTGAGTTTAATAGATGGTTTGCAAATCCAAAAGTTTTGTTTGAAAATCCAGAAATTTACAAATCCGTAAAGTTAAATTGCAGTTAAGCTGAATTACAGGGGTTGGACCTATATTGAAAGATGTAAGACACATCTCCATTGGCCAGTCTCGAATGAGTGGACAGCATGACAACATCCAGAGTTGGTACAGTAAATGAGACAGGACATTTTTAAGTACATGGGAAACACAGATAACTAATGCAGAGGTATGTTTACATATAACTTCTGTCTAATAGAAAGCATGTTTTGGTTTTTTTTTAACTATTGCATATATATTGCTTTTGATTAATGATCTGTGATGTTGTCATGTGTGCCTGTATTCAAAGTTGATTTCAAATAACAAAAGATCATTTGTAATCAATGAGAAATCCTGCCTTGTGTTATGGATACAAGCATATTTTAAAATTACTACTACGATTACTACTAAAGGACTCTGATGAAAATCATGCAAATAGATGAAGGGGTTCTGGCAAAGACTAAGCTTGAAAACAACTTGTTACAATCAGTTACATCACTTGTCTGATTGCCAATATTATTGCCATTAAGTATGGTGGCATAGCATTACAATATCAAAAAATCACAGAGCAGAAAAAGTAACCGACTGTTGCTGCCTGACAAAGTGATGGATGAGGAGAAAAAACAATCAGCCTGATTGAACCAACCTTAAAGGCTTTGTTTATGCTTGCGAACTCAAGATATCCTCTGCTTTTTCTATATTAGATTTTCGTTGCATTAAGAAAATGCTTCACTACCACTCCAGTGGACTGCAGAGACAAAAGGGAAGCAGAATAACTAAGTTTACGGTATCTATCTGTGTGATGTCAATGTATTAGTTCCAGTTTACCATTCTGTTGCTAGTAGCAACCTCCATACCAGTTTATCTTCCATTTTGCCAGAGCTATGGCTATGAAAACACCAGGCAAGCGCCTTTTAACCTCCCTGTAATGCCCTTGTAGGACTAATTTCTGTAAGTACCCTGCTTACTGTTGCTATTTTGTACTGTTTTTAAGTTGAAATGGTCTTCTGCAATCACTGTCTGATCCTAATCAAGCTGCAATCACTAGCCTACCGCTTCAGGGTTGAAGCCTGTGTAGAAGTACCTTATGATCAATACTGGGTCCAATTGACACCCATCAAAAACTTTCAACCTCATCAAAAGAAGTTGACCATGTCAACAAACTCCCCACACTCCTTATTTGGAAGTTTCTGGCTCAAAACGGGTTGTTGTATCCTTAATGTATGTTAGTATGATGTATGTATGTAACATTAGTGTTATAGTGCTGGTTGTTATATGGACATTATGTCTAATGTTAATTAAGTCTTTAATTGAATAAAGTTTTCTTGTTCATGTGCGTTGCCTGGCCTGGGAATTCAGGGCTGTAGCTCTTAAGATGATATCTTAAACCCCAAATAATTCTCCGCTTTTATCAGTTTGTCACTAAAGAAAATGGCTGTGTTGTCATTTTGTATGTTCAGTGAACTGATGGAGGCAAGACCAAGCAAAGAGGGTTTACAGGAAAATGCGTGGAAATACCCATGTCTTATTGGTTAACAGGTCTTTGTCAGTTCTTATTTCTCTCATGTTCTTCCTGTTCTGTAATAACTGACATTTAATGTATATTGGAAAAGCTTGTCAGGTATCTCAC
This sequence comes from Scomber japonicus, assembly GCF_027409825.1. NCBI lineage: Eukaryota > Metazoa > Chordata > Actinopteri > Scombriformes > Scombridae > Scomber > Scomber japonicus. Next base: position 19,993,939 of record NC_070588.1, read on the forward strand.
TTAAACTGGCTACCTGTGACAGTGCCTCAAAAAGCAACATTTCAGAGATTTAAATTAAGTCAACATTTACAACAAATGAATTAGAATTGAATATGTTAGTATTTTTCCTCACATTAAAATAATTTCAGAGGTTACAAGTCCAGTTTTGACACTTTAAATGTTTTGTTGATAACATGTCTAACTAAGCATTCATTTACCTCATCAAGTGACACTGATGAGACACTGTTTGTTTATAGTAATTGAAAATTCCAGCTCGGCCAAACTTAAAAAAATACATTTTTATTAACAGTTTTATTGATTAATTTGTTGTTTCATTAAATCTCAAGACAGACTTGTTTTGTTTTTGTGGTACAGAGTGTTTTCTGATTTAGCATAATCATGACTTAAGCAGGGTCAAGGCTCAGTGTGGTGCTCTATAAAATATGACCACATGCTGATTTTTTTCATGGCTTAAAGAAACTTAACTAACCATGCTTGTGCATAGTAATTAGCTATTACAGGCTGTATTATACTGACATGATCACAAACAGCACAGCCTTAACCTCTTATAAACAATAAAAATATATATCATTTTACATGTCATATCTTTGCACTTGCTCTAAGATAGGGATCTTGTGTATGTACCTGGAAAAATCGAGTTAGATATAAAAGACTTTGTTTGCTCTACTCTATAATTGTGTTATATTCCATGCCATGCTCCTTCCTTCCTACACAATTTTCAGCTCAGTTCAAGGTGAAGATTCGGCCTTTTAATGATGAAGGTTCAGCCTTTCCTAGCAAGTTAATCAGGATCAGCCGTGCCACTGCTATGATTAGGTTCATATCCTGTCAGTAATGGTGAGAAGTCTACACGTCTGAAAAGTGTATATCAAATGTGTTCATGTATGTGTAAAGGTTTTGATGATAGGATCATGCTGAAAGTCAAGCGACAAAAGTGAGCATCATGGTAAACGTTCATGTAACCATTACATTCATGGCTGATTGTTTCATTCTCTAATATGATGCACACTCACACTCTTGTTATTTACAGTATGTGATTCATTGTTAGAGCCAGTTCTCCTGAGGACAGAAATGCTGATTACTTCTGAGGCAGTGGTCCCATAGGTGTGAAAAGCCTACACAGTACCAGAGCTGACTTGTCTACAGCCTGGCTGACTCTGTACAGATAAAGCCCAATTTTAGCCCTGTCATATCTGCCAGATCAGTTGCAAGTTTGTGTTTGAATAGTCTGTGTATGAAGCACAAATATCTGAGATGATTTATCTTGTATATTGGATATTCTGTTTTGCACTTTGCACCTGTGAGAAAATGAATCAGGAGCTTATGCAGTTTATGAGATGCAAAAATACTGCAGTTTATAATATATGAAGCAGGATTACAACTCTAGAAACTCAACAAAGAAACAACATTTCTACATGACTGCAAAAACTCCCAATTTTGCTGTTTGTGTGAAGATAATCCCCCTTCAATGTACACATACAGTCAAAATAGTCATTCTATAACCAGAGTGGGTTTATTTATAGTCTGCATTTGAAAGTAAAAGGAAACCCTGTTCATGATGTTGTGTGATATGCTAGTGCCAGACATTTACATATTTTACCATTAGCTAAAATGTTACTGCATACAATACAAAGTATTTTCATTTACTAAACATTAATCAAGAGTTACTTTGCACAGGTTTTCCTTTTTTTATTTGTGAAAGAAAAAGACTGATGGATGTATAGTGGAGCAGAGAAGTGCAGATGATAAGAAGAGCATCTCATCTGACAAGAGGATGGATCAGCATTGCTCTGATGCTTTGATAATGATCAAACTCATCTGTGTTGGTGATTAGTCTTTATGGTAGGACTCAGATTTGCATCTAAAGATTTCACACTTGACAGTTTTGTGTCTAAAATAATTGGATTTTTTGTGCTGCGGACACAATGTCATGCAAGACTCACTGTGAATGCTACCAAACTATTTAACATGGTCAAAGTCAGTCCATCGTCAGCCAGCGGATGTCTGCAGCAGATGGCATTGGAAACAGATGCTATCAGTCAGGGTTCAGTCCCATCTGGGTCTAATCACTGATGCTATGTGTGACCTGTGTATTCATGTTCTTGTGGTAATGTGTGTGTGTGTGTGTGTTTGTGTGTGTGTGACAGAGAGAGAGAGAGAGAGAGTGAGAGCTAAGTATGAGCGTGTCAGTGCATTTAATCCCTCTACTCCTGTGAAGTCTTGTGCTGGCAGTGGAAAAATTAACAAACAATTCTTTTGCACCAGAACAATTTGTAGTAGTACGTAATGCCTCCACGTAATGGCCATGTGCTTGCACCAACATATGCTGCCAGCATATAAATTATAGCATTACAACCTTAAATCAGGTTACAAGTTCACTAGAGTACTAGCATTTAGCTTAGACTAACACGTTATGCTCTCTGGGCTTATCATAACTGTATACACTCGCAGCAGAGATCTTCAGTGTAGTACAAACAAGTATACTCAATTTGACCTGACCACAGACCTCTACATAAAGACGTAGCGATTGTTTTGTATTGGAGCCAGAATTGCTGCTTTATCGTCAGCCATCTTTTGTCTTTGGAGCTGGGATCTTCTAAATATAGTGTGCAGGGCATTTCCTATCATACTCTCAGAACACACCCTACTACCTCTGACCAAAGCAAACGCTAACTTAATGGGAACACTTAAGGCAAATTTATGCTCAACGTACGTACGAAAATGTATCCGTCCTTTTCAAACGATGTTACCGTCACTGCTCACATACTTTCATGCGTCCTTTACGTTGGCATGGATGTTAACCAATACATCCACCAGGGGGCAGCACAGAGTCAAAAGTTTATGACAACAACAAACTCAAAAACAAACATGGCGACTGTGGAGGAGATATTGTTAAATGTACCTCTTGCATAAAAGACAAAAACGATATGTTTAAAGTTTCTAACCAACTCGCACAACCTTTCCTCAAAAAGTTCCTCCATTGTCATTTCTTCTTCGTGTCTCACTAGAGCTACGTATTAATTAGTGACAGCAACACTGCCCTCACGGTTTCCGGTGGTACTGCTCCGTTTGGTCTGTATCCGTAAGCTTTATGGAAACGTGCAGAAATACGGACGAAATGAACGCAGAGCACGGACAGAAGGCTCCGTCCGTATCCGGATCCGTATTTAACATTGAGCATAAATGGGCCTTTAGTGGTGCACACTTTGGCTGTTGGCAGAGTAAGAATGTCCATTCACACTAATCCAAATTCATTTCCAGATTCAGAGAAAGGCTGTAGTTGGCCTTGATGCAACCAATGAACCAATGTGGAAGCTGTACATATTTACTCGTGTCTCATCTGTGGTCTGAGTATGATCAAAGTAAGCTGAAAGTATGAAAGTATGATCTCAGATCTGAAGAAACACAAAAACATGCAACTGAACACTGTATGTGTCCTCAATGCAACAGTGTTTATGTGAGCCATCCTCATGGTGAGTCTTGAAGAAGCTCTTATGGTACATTAGAGCAGCTCCTTGAAGTGCTACCATGGAGATGAGATGATGGGGACGAGGAATAGCACTGAGGTTGTGCTGTGTGTGTGTTGGTGCCTGCATACAGGTGTGTGTATGATGGGCTACAGATGATTGGACTCCACCATTGACTCACTTCATACACATTTTGTCTTTGTGTGTTAGCAGGATAGATTAAACATTTCCAATTGCATTTGTATGTCATTTTGTAAATACATTGGTACTAAAAGGATGTATACATTTTCACTCTTTTGAATACTACAGTATAGCTCCTCACACTACGCTATGATGCGTGACATACTGTATCACCCATCTATTCATCAAATGACATGTTGCTTTATTAATAATGCCACTGACTCGGACTGACTCTATATCATCCTTTGATAATCCCATCAGATCAACTGGACTATCCATTTATGAAACAGATTTCAAGCCCAAACGCCAGCTGATGCCTGATAATAAATGGGACAGTAGGTTACATTTATGGGAAGTGTCTGCTGCATGTCCAGTTGTGGCAGATGTAGAGGAGAATTAATATGTTTGTTTTTTCAATAAAATACATTTACAGCATACAGTGGGGCAGCTCAATTTGTATATTAATTGTTTTTTCTGCTTTCTTTTTTTTTCAAATACAAACAATACATTGTATGGTATTTTGGACAAAGCTGGGATAACTGTTTCATCCTGCTCCCAGTATTTTGTTAAGTGATGTTTGCACACCCTGGATCTCTGTAATAAATACACACATATAAAATAGATCACAGTGCTGGGGGAGACAGCAAATAAGCATATTTATGAATATGATGTTTGTTATTAGTCACAACAACGGTAGTCATGGGAAACAGAAACAGTGAGGGGAAAATTGTTCCAGCCATCTTAATTGCTGTAGATAACAACATGCCTTGCTTGAACAAAGACCAAGTATCAATTAACTGTTTAACAGCACAAAGACACAAACTGCAGGCAAGAGTGCGTGTGTCATGTACACAAAACAGTGTGTTTAACCAGACATTGCACGTGCACTAAGTAGCTGTTGACCATTCGGTTCAGCTTTGTGGATTAAAGGCGACCTATTAAACACTTACTTTCAGTCATATATAATGTTACAGTGTTGGATGTTCATAGTCAGTGTGGCCAAAGTGTCAAAAATAATAAGGTAAACATAGGTGTGCAAGTAATCCATGTGTGCACTGGCTTCTGACTGCTTAAAGTGCTCCGTTTCTAATGTTTTTTTCTACTTTCAACCCGAGCGGACATCAGCTTGTGAAGGATCGCGTCATATGATTATCTACCCTACATAACGCACACAAGTTCACTGCTCTGTTTCCAGTTTAGGGGGTTTGTCATGCCGTGCCATGACCCAAGTATAGCTGGCACACTGTGACTGTTTTTTCATTACACAGCATGGCAAAGTAAAATAGTTTGTTGGAGGTCTGCTGGTCATCTGTTGCTCTTAATCAAACATCATCATCACAGTGAGCTGTCTCTGCTTGTACTGTTCCTCCTTAGGGATGGGAATCTATAGTCACCTCACAGAGGGCTAAGATGCAATGATAAAACAATTATTGATGCATTTGATTTTGATTTATATATGATTTACTTTTTCTCACTGCTACTTTTAAAACATTGTCTAATTGAAATAAACAGATGAATTAACTTCTATTATCTTTTATTATTACAACAAATGGAAGATATAGTATGTGTTAATTGGAAGGTTGCATTTGCCAACATATCTCCCTGTATTGCATAGAATCATAAAATAAATTAAACAAAAGTCTGCCTGCAGCAGCATCTTTGTAGTAAATTAACACCGGCATGTTCTGAATCACTTGATAACATAAACATCTTTCCAAATTCACAAAAAAATTGTAAAGACTTAAGCCAAAGTCCTCCTGTAATGGGGAATGAGCATAGAATCCATAGAATCCAAAACATATCTGTAGTAGCAGCTAGCTGCTGTATTAATGTGGAAGTTCTTGTGGAAGAACAGGAGCTGCATGTTCTGATATAAGTGTGTTCCTCTGTGCAGTAACTGTAGAGAGAGGAAACATCCCCTCATTCTTAGTCCATCAGCTGAGAGGGTTCTTAGAGAGAGAGAGTGGTGGAACATTACAGTCCTTGGTCACTTCCTCCTCAGCTCTGGCACTCTATGCTCTGGCATAGGCTTACAGGGGCTGCTGAACTGCACCATCACCGAAGGTCTGGTCGAGCTGATTCACCAGCAGAGAAGATGATGAAGCCCTTCTTTTGGGAGAAGAAGGGCTTTGATGTTAATCCTCCTCAGTGGTCTGGGGATGAGGGATGTCCTTTTCCCTCACTGTGTTTTGCTCTGTGTTTTCCTCCTCTTCTATTCTCATCACTTGCTGTAGGCTATTTATGTAATATTTGTTAATTCGTCAATTGGTAAGTTAAATAACCCAAAATAAGTTAAAAAATGTCTTAAAGTGTCGCATTTTATGCATTTTACATTTTTTTAAAGAAATGAAATGGTAGAAATGACCTCTATTGATTCAGCCTCAGCCATCACTCTCCCGAATGTCTCCACTCTCTCCTCCTCAGAAAGAAAAGGCCTTTGAAATGCAGGTCAAGTTGTGCGAAGAGTGTTTCTCTCCTCACTCACTGGTGTATCTCTTGGTGAGGTCCCCATTAATGGCCTGCTTTATCTCCCGGACAATTGACAATTCTCCAATTATTTCCTTTGTGTCCTGGATAAGTTTAGCATGCAGTGGCAAAGTCAAAGACATGGTGGGTCCTCTGACAAGAGAAGTGGTATCTGTAATTGGTTTTAGGGTCTTAATAACATCCTCTGCATTGGGGATATCTACTTTACTCAGTGTAGAGGTCAGCCTTTACTCTCCTCATTTGAGGAGAGATTAAAGTGCAGGTTGTTCCTCCAGAAACCTGTCAACCATCTCATAATCACTATTCCACCTGTAGCTGACGTCTGTTTTCAGCTTGTGACACAACAAACTGGTGTTGTGCAGTGATGCTGCAGTGTAAAATCAAGGTAAGACACCTGACTCTTACCAATAGCTTTGATAAAGTGGGCAACTTGAGCACCAGGTTTAATTTGTGGGCATAACATCTCACATGTAGGAATTTACCCAGTTGAGCAGTAATGACCATGTTGGAGGCATTATCAGTCACTAAAACTCAATATTTTATAGTGAACTGCCATTCTTCTGCTACATTCTGTAACAGCTCAACCACATTTGCACTCATGGGCTCTCATACATTGCTCTTGTTTGGAGCACTGAGACACTACGGTAGGTGCCAGTCAAGCAAGGACCACACCACCAACAAGATTTATTGACAAAGTTAAAGATTGAAAATTGACATTTGTGTTCTTGAGTGCGCTGTGGGGAGGCTGCGTGGAGGATCCGAAACAGAAACAGAAAAAGAGAGGGCGTGGGAGGAGGGGAAACGCAAGTAGGAGAGCAAAAGATAGGGAAGAGGGTTATGGAAATTTATATAGGAAGCCGGAAGGGGTATAATTGGGGTGTGTTCCTGCTCCTGAAACTGTGCTTTTACAAGCTTCGATAAGATTTCTTCAGTGATTGCTACCAGGTTCAAATTTGGTAACATCAAGTTGGATTTAAATGATTTACTGGACAGTCAGAACTGAAGATGTTGCACTAATAAGAGGCTCACTTCAGGCTGGTGGGGCGTCCAAGGCATCTGAACGGCTGGGAGTCATTTACACTGTGATGTAACAAAAGAGTGGTTGACACACATGACACTGAAAGTGATTTATGGGAGGTTCAGACGGATCAGTACTGCAATAATATAAACACAAAGGTGCTACATCAGTGTAAGGCGACGTTACTTCAGGCAGTGGTGAGACGATAAAGTCCAATCCAGTCCAGTGTGAGTATATCATCCAGAAGTTTTAAGCATCAACTGCCAAAAGACTGGACAGCTGTTTATAGTACTATGGTGCCAGGATTTAAAATCCTGGACGTTTATCATAGAGCAGTCATTTTATTTTCTCTTGATGAAATAGCAAGGTAAACTGTAGAATGACCTCACACATGAACAAATACAAACACTTATGCTAGCTTAACCTGCCAGCTTGCATTAGACTTTATACTTTTAGATGACAACACATGTAAAAGAAAAGGCTCTGAGAAATGTTTAGAGTGCTTGTACATATAAACAAACTGGTGCTTTTGTCCATTTGATCCAGATTGGTATGATTGTGAACACCATTCCAGCTATTGCACTGCTTAAACAGCCACACTAAAAACTCAGTTCAAGCTAACTCAAGACTGCAGGAGCAGAGTCTTAAAATGTTCCAGGCTGGCGTTTTTGTGGGAAGATTCTCCAGTTCAGTTTAGTCCTGCCACCAATCCAGTCGAGGGCCTAACACACACAAGCACTCAGAGATATGAAAATGCACATCAACACCATCCATGCAAGCATCCTCTCTGATATCTAAGTAAGCTTATGACAAATGCAGTCCTGTTGAAAAGAGCAGTATATGGTAACAAAGCAGATTGATAGTTCTACTAATCAGTGTACATTTATAAAGCTGCTGCTGTTTACTTGAATGACACCAGAATTGGAGATACTCTCTGCTACTCCTAACCAAGCAGTTATCATTATTCATTTAACATTCTTTAATATGTGTTGTGTATGCGAAAATGCATTTAATGGCAGATTTGGCCATTTTACGGCATGTCTAAATCTTTTCCGTAACTAATTAAATTGTATTTGTTGCCTTTTTTTTGTATATTTCCTTGCCACTATTACCTATTATGTACCCCATTTAGTCCAGATACTGCTGTTACTGAGAGGGCACCATAACCTGTGCGCTTTGATGTGAACTATTGGTTTTGCTGCTCTGAAGAATACACATACAAAGTCAGACAGCACTTAAAGCTCTAAATGGATTCTTCTAATTAGTTCTTTCCATATGCCTGTAGAAAAAGGATGTAATTTGTATCTGAGGTAAGTGGGGAGGTGGGTTTGAATACAGCTGGGACATGTTAGGTATCAAGTATGTGCAACTGATAGAGAAGGATGCATGCTGAAGAAACTGGTTCTGCCTAGCAACCATATGCACTATATGATTCTCGTTCTTGTTTCTGCCATGACAACTCAAGAAAAGCAGGAACAGACAATTTCACATTTTTCAATATGAATCCACTATGGACTGATTTTTTTTCTCTTGAAGTGTATTTATATGTACAGTACCTCCTCTCTCATTCTTCACAGAGACCCTTTCACAAGGCCTGCCTTTAATTTCTACAGTTTCAGGCCTCTCAGTATAGCTCCACTGAGGATTAAAGGTGTCAGGGTCGCATTGCAGAACATGGACTGATGTTAGCATGTAAATGTCTTCTGCATTATGACCTTTCTGCAGTCTAGGATCATAGAAGACTGTGTACTGCATTATCTGGTTCCTGTGCATCAAAAAACACATTTAGGACTTTTCATGGTTGCTGTTGTTGCCATCTGATGAATAGTGAGCAGTTCACCATTTCTAAGTAACTTTGTGATTCCAGTTTGTTTGTGACATGGATCTAACTACAATGTACTGTCCTGGCTGTATATTATTTTCAAGTTACAGAAACATGATGGTGAGTTTAGTGTCAAGCCTTCTCCAGGGTGCTCCTTGGACTGACCTATTAGGTTTTTGAAAATTAAGATTTTAATTAAAATATAATTTATGTAGCTACCAGAGATGTTTTCTCTCTCCTTTCTTCATTAATTTCTGGGACACCTTCAGCCTTGATGCACCTCATTAGTATGAGAAACAATTAGTGTGAAATTGGGCTTCTCTGGCACTGTCTGACGCTTACCACAATGCCACTCATGTTGTCATGATGAACATTTATAACCCAGTACCTAACTCCTGTTCATCTAATCAGCTATGCTGAAGCATCTGTTTAATTATGCCTCCTCCATTAAGCCCTAAACTGTGACCAAAAATGATGCTTGCGGATTGAGAACGGTGCAGCACCATAAACACGGAGCTTCACCCCCGCACCCACCCCACCCTCCTCTCCCACACCACCCCTTTGAAATGATGTGAATTACACTCCTATGGCTGGTTTATTTGGATTTCCACTCAGGCAGATCATCTCTGTAAATCCCTTTAGTCCTAATGTTGCTTTCCTCCCCTCCCTCTTGTTCTAAAACCTGAACTCACACAGTACACACACCCTGCTGCAAAAAACAAGTGAGGAAAAAAACAAACTAACAGAAGGATGCACCATAGACTTGGTGTAAAAACTGTTATGATGGATAATGATATAAGAACTTCAGAAGCTGTAATTTTGTAAAACTCTTCTCACAAGACACATAAACAACCTCAGTGACAAATACATTAGGCAATACAAAGGTAATTGATGCTAAATTAAATCTACAGTCAGTGAAAGAAGAATTTGAAGCTTGAATAAAATGTTTATTAATTTTTGTTAATCCTCACACCTGCAAAGCTCTCAGCAGATCTGACAAATGACTGTGCTCTGAAGGATTAGCCTGCAGCCAATCAACAGCATGCAGGCTGGTAGAAAGAAGAAAAAAACACAGTGTTCAGCCAAGCTCAGCTCAGCTTGGTTCAGTGGTTCAGCTAACTGCACGGCCCAGATTTTTCTGTTAGATTTACAGATTGTTTGAAATTTAAAGCAAATCACACCTACTTTGTATTCGTCCTGTTCTGTAATGCAAATGTTATATAAAAAGCAGTCAATATTGTCTCCATGAGGCATTTGATCTTTTTAAAAATTGAGATACCCCAACAGTCTGAAACTTAGCATCAGTGTTATGTGTCCTTTATTGCCTAGATAATACTGACCTCTGTTGTTGGATATACTGTATGATAACACAGTTTTCACATAAAATACTGATAGGCCCATTTTTCATGCTATTAACCCAACAAGGGGTAATACATTGACAATTATAAAAGCATTTCTTTGAATTAATCGTTTAAGTTATTTCATCATTTCAGGGGATACTAGTTAAAATAGTAAGACATTTTTTATGTGTAATACCTGAACGTCATAATAATTGATAGCTGTTAGGGGCCCATTTGGGGCCCTTGATACTTTATGACAAAAACTGATTGTAAACATGACTTTGACCTGGTGAAACATTTCAGAAGTCTGCTAAAGGAAATAACACATTGCTTCTGTTTGGACCCCAGCTGTAAAACATAGTTAAAAATGAACTTTATACTGTGTATGCTCTTGTTGGTGTTGATGGTACTTGATGGAACCATCAACACCATCTCTGTTCATTTTTGTGGTTTGTGTCGTCTTCATCAGTTGTGCAAGCTCACTTGTTACCAGTTCAGTACTTCTATACATTCTTAAATAAGGTCAGAAGGAAATAAACAATATAGGCCTATTTGAAGAAAATAACGTTTATGTTGAATTTATTATTTTTATTGTTACATCCCAAAACAGTCTAGCTAAAGTGATAGTAATATCATGTAGAAAAGGTGATCAGCATCATTAACTATTACTCTTTACAGTCTAACAGCAGTGGTACATTCCTACCTCTACAAAACATATGGCTTTTTAATAGCAAGAAGACATGCACACAGTTTATGGTCTGAATGGCAGGTGGAATATTGGATGCAGACTATTGGCAGGCTAGTTGAGGATTAGTCAACTGAGCACTGCTCCCTCTACCCCTCCCCTCCCCACCACCACCACCAAGCTGAAATGAGGGCTCTAATCCAAGGTGGATGGGCCATTGGCACCGAAACAGAAGGCAAAAGAGAAAATGCCATTTTGATATTGTTCCCCTGTTTTATGACCCACCATTACAATAGTGCTAAGTTTGAGACAGCGTCTATGCAATACTGCCTCCCAGGGAAAAATAAAATTCAGGCAGCCCATCTCGCTGACCCACAATAATTTAACCTGAGCAGTACAGAGTAAGCTGTGTCCGAAATCACTCCCAATTTACAATATAGTGCATTACATTTCCCTCCACCATTTTATTTGAGTGTGATTAAATAGTGTCTAAGTGTCTTGATTTGCTCCTCACTACTGAGCAAACTATTTAGTGTCTATTCACTTTCACATATTAATATTCAAAGTCAGGAGAGTCATAGCCTCACTGCACAGTTTTATCAATGCTTGCAGCCAAATACTGTAAGTGCATGTAACATACATTATATAATGCAGTTGACCAGACTGACCTCAGCAGCTCTCTGTCAGCAGTTTCATGATGTCTGATTGGAAGAGATACCAGTCTTAAGGATTAAGTCTCAGCTCAGTGAAAAACTGTAGTAAATATTTAATAACACCTAGTGGATATTGGATAAACAAATCTCCTGCTGTTGTGAAAATACAGTGAGTTTACAAAATTGAGTCAATAAATGCTGATATAGGATTCATTCATGATTCCCGTCTAAATGTTCTCCATCTAGGTCTACTTTTATACTGTTGGAGTAATGCCAATTTACACTCACACATCTAATATGCTCATACTGCCATCCCATGGTTTTAAGTGGAACTACATACACTATGTTACTGTGCTTTTTACATTTACAAGTGAAGAATTAGTTTGAATAGTTTTACATTATTGAAGGCTTTAACATTGTAGATTTATACTCTGTATTTTTATTGTCAAGATTATTAAATGATGTATCATTTTTAAAGATGTATTTTCATTTCATTGAAATTGTTGCTTTTACTTTTGAGTGTATAAATTATCCTGGTGTAAAAATATAATAAAGTATATTTAAAAAATCTTCTTCTTGCCCCTGGAACTCCATACTACTTAATGCTGACAAGATGAAATGAAAGAGAAAATGAGCATCACCGGCATGTATATAGCAGCCCTGTGAAACCTATATGTAACACTTTCTGTGACAGTGGAGGGGGTTTTCTAAAGTCATCAGATTGAAATCAGCTTGATCTTAGAGCTTACACATTTTTAATATAAAGTCTCTGAAAGACATTTACGTTTAAAGGCATTTACTAAGAAAGGAAGTCTTTTGAAGAGAAGCTATCAAGATGCATTATATAGCAGGAAGTGTAGAATATGGGATTTTGGGTCTTGACCCATGCTAGGGACTAAAAGTCTGCCAATGCAAAATCATTTTGGCTTCCAAGATTGAAAAAGCATATTGGTGCTACACAAAGTAAATAAAATATTGAATAAATTTGACATTTTATGTCCTCAACAAGAGTATCATTTTAAATGGGAACCAGTGACTGACAGGTGAAGATGAAGCTCTGTTAACATAGTGTTTACAAATGATGAACGGTGTGTCAGAGAGTTTTTGATCTGACGCATCAGTCAAGACCTTCTGGTGTTCAGCAACTTTTCCAGTTATTGTTTAATGTTAGCTACTGTCTAGATGCTCACTCAGTTCATTTTCACACAAGTACAATCCCATTTTATAACCATGTAATCACATTCGCCCTTCCATTAGTTTATGCTACGTCTCTTGTTTCTTATTATTAAATAAGTGAAATTGCCAGAAGATATTTTTTCTCTGAGCTGCATATGCTGATGTATTTAACAGTTCTTTGTTGACATTATTGTTATATTCTGATTTTGCATACAAAAATGGAACAATGTCACATCATACAGAAACACAACAGAGGAACAGATTATATGTCTGTATTTATTTTCATCAGAACACAATTTTAATCATTGTAGCAGTAGTTTTCATACTTTTTGAAAAGATCATGACTTGTGAGACTGTTTTATAAATCATTTCATCAAAGTTGTTTGTAAAAAAATTAAAGAAGTTACTTGAACTAAAGCATCTATAATATTACAATATACTGGTAGTATAATAGTAATCATAATAATCATAATCGCAATGATACTTCTATATGCCTTTGAACCATTTTCATTTCTAAAATCAAATCTGTCGCTTTCACACACAGAAACACAACCTTTTACAATAAGGTTGCGAAACTGAGGACAAGTCTATTGGTTAAACCTTACCACATTCTCTTTTAACATCAATGATTTCAGACGCTCAAAATAAAAAATAAAAAAAAAGAAGTAGAAGAAGTAGAAGAAAAAAGTAACATGACATTAACTCAAAATACACAAGAAAACCTGGACGCAAAGACATACATTGTTCAGCATACTAGGGAACGTATTTACAACCAAAAAAGGAATGGGCTTCTGCATAGATCCACAGGATAGAGAACGGAACTATTGTGAAAACAGAGAGAGGCTGAAAGGGAGTGAAAGGGGTCAATATTTGTGTACATACCATTTGGTGGTGGGTGCATAGGGGTTGGGGGCAAGTGGTATACATACTCTATATGCGCAGGGGCAAAAAACAAAATTAGTCTTTGTAGGTTGGTGTGTAATGGAATGTGACAGACCAAACACTACATCTGCTACAGACCATTGTCGGAGATCTAGATTGAATCTATAGGACAATTTATTCTCAATATAATGCAGTAAAAAAATCTAAACACACAAAAAAACAAACAGCAGAGTAACTGTTGCATGCATGCCTGCATTACCAATGAAAATCAAATTAGAGCTTAACATCGATCGAATCTAATTCTATTATTGTTTGGAAGAAACCTTGCACACAAAAATGTACATCCTTGGTGCAATATTGTCTGAAGGGGCGTGAAGACCAACACATATGTATGCAGAGCATTCACACCTATGCAACCACAGTGACAACACATCAGACCTGACATAACCTCTGCATGACTTGGGAATGCAGGTTTTGTTGGATGAGCACATGACCAGTGGTTGACTTGTGATGACTTGTTACATCCCAGCACAACCACTGACATGATAGGCAGGATGAAATCACATGTATGTCTTCAAGAGATCCCTTACATGTGCTCATGGCAAGGTTTGCCTGATGCTCGTGAGTTGCAATCCAAATATTGCTAACATGGCACATTTCTATGACACTGATAGATCCTACATTACTACTGAAGCCCAGTTGTTTGAGCATGAAATGCACTGTGTCATATCAGATTTTGAATCAGGTTTATTTTCTCAATACGAGGTATACTTTGGCACCAGTTTGAGGTCATTATCCACTTAATTTACCCTGACCTTCTCTGACATCTTCTATCGTATGTGGAGGAGGAGGGGGGTGTCCCTATGGTTCACAGACTACAGGCCCAAGGTCATGGCAACGCTAACGAGCTCTCCAGAGACTACACAGCAATTAGTGACACACACACACACACAAACACACATCTATGTATATGCACGTACTGCGTGATGATCACAAATGGCAGCACACGTTCACCCACAGAGTTCTGCCTTCCTGATTGCTGTGTGACTTGTATCCGTCAGTCCTTGTGTGGTAGGTCTTCAGCAGCAGTAGCAATATAAAAAGAATAAAAATATCACCATCTACTGGTTGACAAAAGAATAGCAGCTTTTTTTCTATCATTGAATGTGGTCATCCATGATGGGCATGGGAGTGCTGTGCTGAATGACAATGAGTAGTTATGTATTTTATGCAAGGAATGATGGGAAGGGTCTAAACATCAGGTGTCAAAATAGGCTAATATTCTTGTCGTATAGACATGGTCTGAATAATAATGTTTTTTAAAATCCTCATATAAGCTGTGTTGTACAATGGTTGACATCAGATATTGATTGGACATCTCGTTTAAGTGATCAGCATACTTGAGAGTGGAAGGGGGGCGGGGGGGGGGTGCATTCAGCATCATCTGTTTGTCTTCGAATACCTGATCTGCCAGCCAAGTTCATCAAGGAGACAAAGGAAAATCTACAAACTGAAGAAGAAGTCAGCCCTTAAGGTCACACCATTCCTTTCTGTTCACACGCTGGTCAACATTTATAAAAATAAATGCAAATGTCAGCTGACTTAACGATTATCGGGTTATGCTTTCAAAGACACACTCCTCTCTCTGGGTTTGTTTCGGTTCCTGCCCCCCAGTAACAGCCAGTGAGATGCCCCTGTGCTGCAGGTGTATGAGTGAAAACAGGTAATAAACCATGTTTTATCCTCTGTCTGCTAACAATTTTGATGTACATGTGTTTCAGTGTGTTGATGACAATGTTTGTACTGTATATCTTAATAAGCCCTTTACTTAATGAGACATTAGTTTGATGCTTTGAGGAGAAAAGTACGAGACAATGGGCATGCTTCAGGAGCTGATTTGGGAACAGGTGTGGTGCTTACAGGGAGTGGGGCTGAAGACACATGCAGTTAATGAGAACAACTACACTTTTCGATTCAATGGTAACCAACAGTTTTAAACGAACAGTCCCAGTGTTGGTGAGATGTCGATGTCATTCTACTGTGTGGCCAGGGAATGGGATTATAATATAATATATCTATTAGTTGGTCAGTGTATTTTCCTTCACACTACTACAGGTAGCATGCTAGCTTTCCTAGTGACATGTTGACATTTTATCTTCATCATAACCACATGGGGATTGCAGTTAACAAAGAATAAAAGGTCCTTAAAGGTAACATCCAGCCATCTTGTTTCCTGTGAATAAAGAGGCCTGAGATTAAAATTACACCACTGATATAGATTTCAGTTTTGGTTCAGGTGCAATCAGAAAATCAAGTTTTCAGGTAGTGGTGATAAAATAGAATAAAGTTATTTCTATTCGAACTGCTGTCATATTAGATTATAAATCCACCGAGGGGACAAGGAAAATAATCAAGGTTCTTGAGGCAGAGGAGACAGCACTGTTATTTTCATGTTGCAGGCATTATCTTGACTGGACAGTACCTTTAAAATCTAAAAAAATATATATAAAGGTAAGCGTTTATATCTGGAGCATCAGGGATAAATACATGTATATCAATCCAGTGTTAAAATCCCAATGTCAGCTAAATTTTCTTAGCCATGTGACTGAAAAGCAACCAGAATCTGAGTGGGATTTTGGTTAAATGCCTTCCATAATATCTTTGGTTAAGACAGGTTTAAGACAAATTCATGTTTTGTTCTGTGAGATAAAATTATCCTATGTATGTTTATGGTGTGACAATGCTGAGGTTAAGGTCTGGTTAGGTTTAGGCACAAAAACTACTTGGTTAGGGTTAGAGAAAAATCATGGTTTAGATTAAAATGATCATTTGAAATGTTGTTAGGCAACCTTTGTCATCACAGCAACAGTAAACACCATGTTACAGTTTTTAAAAACATGTCCTGACTTGCAGTTAAAAAGGGGAAACATCAGTCTCCTACTGATAAATCCAATTTTTACCATCTTTTTTTGCCATCTAACTAACTATCTAGTGATCTGCCCAACACCCCTCCTGCTAATAAGGAAGTTATCTTGTATAACTGCATCACTTCCCTGGATAAATTACTGGATTGATTATTATGGCCTCTAGATGGCGTCTGTCATGTCTGTTGCTTTTGCCTTTTTGAAATTACTTCCAATTGTGTCGTTTTCATGGGAGAACAGGTTCTGTGTATGTTACCCTGGTTGATAGTTTTTCCAGGTGTAACATGTTATCAAGTTAAGTAGCATCTAAAATAATTTAGCCCCAGGCAGTATGTTTAGTAAAAGCTTTCTTTGGGTTATTTGGCATCATGCTTCTGCCTCATATTTCTGTGAATCTGCATTTAGAACAGCTTAACTTAATGAGATCTAATGCTTCAGAATATTTAAACCACAATCATTCTGCACAATATTTGCAGTTTTTCAAATTTATTTTAAACTTTTTAAAAATGTGTTAGTTTGGTAAATTCAATTTACTACTAATTGGGTATTATTAATGTAGTTTTGGCTGCCAGTTCTATTGGTTATAATAACACTGTAGTAAAGTAATGAGATCTGGGAACATGGTGACATCACTACAACAAAGTCCAAAGGGGCAAGAAACACAAGGGATTAGGCAATCAGAAAGGTTTTAAACAAGCTAACAGTCTATCAATCTGGTCATATTATCTAAACCACTGTCTTTGGTGTAAAAACTGAAAGTGAGCGCACCTGAAATGTTCCTAATAACCCTTCATTGCTTGTGCAATTGTGACAGGCTTCATGTTATCTTGGGGTTTATTTAAAACCTGTGTGATTGTCTTATTTCTTGTGTTTCATTGCCCAGTCTGACTTAATTTTAGCAATGTAGCCGAATTTTAACAGAACACTAAACTTGGTGTACAATGTAATTATTTGTTACTGTGGTCATGATGGTCAAAACTGTGAAAATAAGGCTAAACTGGATTTGTTGTCTAAGTTTAGTTTAGCCAGGTGTTAGATTTTTACTGATGCTAATAATATAAACACTATACTTGATAAAACAGTTAGTTGAATATTATCTCATAAAACAAAGTCAGTGAAACCTGTAAAACCTGTGTTTAACACAGAGCTTAATGTGGGCATCAGTCCAAAACCACATTCAAAACCCAGTGATGCTTTTACTAGAATGTGACCAACAAACCAGCATGGCGGTGCTGAATAACATCTGGGGGTGCTTCCATAAAAACATCATTGTTGCACCAGTCGATTAGGTAGACTTTTAGGGTACATATCAGCAACACACATTCATTTTCTCACACATACATAGATAAATACACACGTGTGTAAAGACACGCATACAAGCACACACACACACACACACACACACACACACGCACACACACACACACACACACACACACACACACACACACACACACACACACACACACACACACACACACACACACAAAATCTAGATACACAAATCATCTCACACACACAAACTTGCAGCTAATTGTTTTTACACATTATCTGTCTTATTCAGAGAACACATTTTCTTCCTGTATGAGAGACCAGAAACAAACACAAAGGATGAGCATTAGAAAGAGAATATGATTGTGTTATTCCATAGTCAGCCAGTGCAACAGAAACCAATAATTGGAACACAGTGTAAAAAAGCGTAGTGAGAGAAACTCAGCCATGAGGAAGCTGACCTTCCCACTCAACAAAGGCTGTGGCATTGTCCCCTTTTCCTACCTAAGGGACTGGTTGAGTCCCTTAGTATGTCTGTCTGTTTACTTATTTATTTGTTTTTGATTGATTGGTGTGTCTTTCGTCTCAAAGCGTCCTGCATTTTCCATTTGCCAGAAAGTGTTGCAGAATGTCCACAGGCAGACAGCTCCAGCCGTTTGCACAAACTGAGGCTGTATTTTTCCACTTCGGTTGCCATGGTGAGGGAATCCCCCACCTCAACAACCTCACCTCCTCCTGGCAGCTCTATCACTCCTCGTTGGCAGGGCTCTCCTCCAGAGGCGTGATAGCGGGGAGGCCCAGTCCTGTTGCATTGTGGGATGCAGTGAGGCTGGCAACAGTGTGTAGGAGGACGAGGACCAGCAGGCAGAGTTTGAGCCGGCTGTTACACAGTCTGCAGGCTGCCGAGGAGCTGAGGGAGGTCCGGTGCTGGCATGGCGGGTGAGTTCTTTTCAAGGTCCCCAAGGAACGGTTGTCCACTTTTAAGTCCCACCGTACATCGCAGCACTCTGCATCTGGGTTCACACCTGATGGATAGTCCTCCAGCAACCCTGAGAGTGGAGATATAAACAGTTAGAGATGCACAGTGACTATTAAGCTCACACTTTATTGTGCACAGCATTCAGTAAAGTTCCCTCCTGTCACAACAAGGGCACTGCAGCCTTTTCATCTTCCTACACCAGCAGTGCTTTGACAATAAAAGATTTAAAAGTCAATAACATCAAGTAATCTCTATAAGAATGAATTCCAAAATGACAAAGTGAAGCATGTCACTGCCACAGTGCAGAGATATTTTCATTGGGAGCTGGTGGAGACAAAACATGGCTAAATGGAAAGTAAATATGGCACTTAGATATATCAGGTGGCCATAAAACATGACTCATGATTATTAATGTTGCTCCATATCTGCTAACACATTCCTATATCCACTTTAGAAGGTCATGATATGGGAATGATGATATTTTCAGCTTTTGTGCTAACCCCAAATGGCCCAAAAAGCTATTATTGTTACTTACTTACATTTTACTGATTAAAATATGTTAATAATAGTAATAGTAACAACCCAATAGTTACTACCAATTGTAGTAATAGGTCTCAGTAATAGGTCTCACCATGTGACAATCCATCCTGTAATAGTAACAACCCAATAGTTACTATTACTATTATTAACATATTTTAATAGTTACAGTTTTATGAATCCCTTGGAAAATTTGTTCTTATTGTACCTCAGTTTCATTTTGCTCAGTGAAACTTGCAGCTTTTTTGCATTTGTTTGTATATTCTTTCTTTGCAGAAAATGTATTTATGCTACAAATCTTGTCAAGAGAACAATGTATGAACACTGTTATGCTGCATCCTTCACTTCAACATCTATTATCTCTTTTCTATTCTGCTCAGCACTCAAATTGAATTACTGTGATTAAACCTTGCATTTTCAACCAGACCAATAGAGTACAGATACACCACAGTAATGCTTTTGACATAGGGAGTCTTCACCAAAAAGGTCCAACAATATTCAGTATTTTGTGCACTTCCAAAAGTACTAAACAACAAAAGCAACTGCATCAAGACAGGGACTAGAATCACAACTAGCTGACCAACACACCCTCCACAGTCATCATAAAGAAGAAACATGTAATTATGGCAAGTTTATGACAAACTCTCAATTGACAGCAACTATGTTTTAATAGCTGTTGGTGAAATACATACATACATTTACTGTACATGCAGAAGCAACCCAAGGAACTACAATAACTGCTGTCATCTGACTCACTTACTTTGATTATGCCCCAAATTTTTGCTCAGTGCTTCCCATGTCAGCTTACTTTCAAAGAACAGGATGGATTGTCACATGGTGAGACCTTTATATTGAGAGTGAGACCAACATAAAAACAAGTTTCCTACTAGTTACAAGCTGAAGCCTGACATAGTTGATTCCTCTGTGCCATAAACCATCATAATTGTCTAAAAACATACCCACATACTGTACACTGCCTAAAAACATACCCACATACTGTACACTGCTGATGTAAACACTCACTAAATCACCAAATACGCATTAATCCATGATTAATGTATAAGTATGCAAAAGTGAGTCATATTTAAAAATGACTACTTGGAGACAGATTAACACTGTGTGTTTGGGTCTTTTCTTTGGTCTTGACATATATTAATAACAAAAACATAGAATATTGTGTTATTATGTAATCTTAATGAGTGCCAAAATATTCTTTTTTAACACATAATTCAGTATAAATTCTCAATACAAAAACTGACACAAATATGCAACCCTGACACTGTACTGTACATGACTGAAACCTGTCAATGCTCCATATGACCACTAGAGGGCAACATCAGCATGTTATTTACTGTAAGTTATGTGTGCCTATATGAATTATGTTCAGGGAGGGAAAATTCTGTCCTCACAGTCACACTGTGTGGTACTCATCTCCTATTTACTGTATGTGGTGATATAAATCTGGTCCCAACAATTTCAACAATCATTTATTAAGAATTCAGATTTGTAGGTGTGTGTGGTGTGTGGTGGTAGTGGTGTGTGTGTGTGTGTGTGTGTGTGTGTGTGTGTGTGTGTGTGCACCACATCCACTACTCCTGGCCCACAGAGAGCTATGCACTGTTCAGCATACAGACTTTTGTCACAGTGCTCCATTGTGCAGCTGCTTCTGCTGTGAATAATTGGCAACAATTGTTGTTCTGGTGTATCGCCCTGCTAGTCTGCTGATTAGACAGAACATCCTGTAACTGTAGAATCACAAGTGTTCGCTGTGTGGTGGTTGAACAAGATATAAAGCTCCTGACAGGCTCACGCAATGTACTGTACAATAAGTTACCCAGACCAGTAGCTCGACAGTACACTGGGTGGGTGGAAGCAATAGAGGTCAGAAAAGCTTGCTACTTGTAGAACTGAATCCCAGGATTTGGGGAAGTAATGCTCTTTTATCCCTCAAATAGTCAACAAAGTACTTCAGCCCAACTACTCGGTGCCTACTGGAGGGGTACTAATGTAGCGCTGAGTTTAATCTTCAATAGAGGAGTAAAAGAAAACACACATAGGAGATAACATGTAAGATGGGTTTTGGTACCTGTGCATATAAAACTGGGGCTGCCTCCGTGAATGAGATCATCATTGTCGGGAAGGACGAAGGGGCACCGCTGCTGCACCTCCAGGCAGTACTGACCACAGGGGATTCGCTTAGTGCAGTGCATCTGGGTGGTCTGGAAGTACTGAGAACACAGCCAGGGCTTATAAACCATCTAGGAGGGAGACAGAGAGGTGAGGGCAAGGGAGTAAGAGAGAGACAGATGGAGGGGGTGCAGAGGGAAGATATTGATGAATTAGGGAAGATTGCATTGGTTAATACATCCACACATCCGCACACTCACATGTTCGTGCATCATCCATGACCTCTACAGCTATTGATTCTCCGGTTCTGATCAGATATCCTGGCGATCCAGATATCCACTGTTTAATGAATGTGACTGTTGCTGGGCAGCCATCACTTTGTGTGTCAATATATTACACAATCTCCTCTTGAGAAAGCATCACTGTGTACATTACATATCAGTGTTTTCAGTGGTGGAATACACAATATATTACACAAGACCTTCTTATTAAGAAAGTATCACTGTGTATGTTACATTTTGTTATGTTTTCAGTGGTGGAATACACAACTTGTCTTTCACTACTACTTCAGTTTGTGTAAACCTGAGTGCATCAGAGTACCTGCAGTTTGTTTTAAATAATTCATACAGTACAGTAATCTAGATAGAGTAAGACAGATAGATATCTAAGTACTCCCACCATCAACAACACTAACAAAAGATTATAACTTCTAATCAGTAATGTTTGTAAACAGATAGAAAAACTATAATATCATATCATCTATAATAACCAGTCACAAGAAATCAAAAGCTATCTTGATAATTGAATTAACTTGACAAATTCATGTAGTCAGAAATATACACTGGAGATTCAACTAAAGAAAAATAAAATAAAATTAGTGAATATGAGGATAACTATTTAAAAAAGCACAACTATATGCCTTGGACAGCCACTCTGTAGGAAATGCAAGGGAAGGGTTGAGAGGATTCATCATATTGTAAAGAAGATGAAAGACAGTTAACAATGTTCCACAGTAATACTGAACTCATATTTGGCATGCTCACTTTCCCCCTAATATAACCTGCCACACATTAATTCCAGTACATGCATCCATTGTTTTCTGTGAATATCTGCATGACTCAGTCAATACAATGAAAGGTACTATACGAAGGGCGAGGGCGATTACAGTGTGCAAATATATCTAATGGCAATAAGTGAAAAAAGCGTAGCAGGGTTTGATACACTGTAATAAAAATCCTAATGATTAAAACCAATAACAGTATTCAAACTATCTAAATTAAAACAGAAGTGCAGCGCCATCATCAAAACACAGGAATGACATGTACAATACTTACCTGATCGACACCTCTTTTAATATGGTAGACAACAATTTAAGTTATTATGCTGCAGCGTTGTTTTCATGTCTGTTGTCTGTTAACACAGCAGGAAAACAGGCTCATGTTTTCAAATATGAGGTAATTTGTTTTGTTTTTTTTCTCACCCATTTTCTCAACTCTACCAGTGCACAAGTGGGGACAAATGATTTACTTAGCACCTTTTTTATCTTTTCTCGTGCGATAAGGTGGTCGCCTCATTGTGTGGTATTATCACCTGCAGCAATTAGCTGGTATTTACCCCAAGGACTGCAAGGCAAGCTAGCACCTGCTCTGAGCTAATCATCACGCCTAAACAGGGCCCCATAACATTGGTCATATCAGTCCTACATGTAGATATGCTTACATTTTGCTATAGTGTGTGTGTGTTTGTGTGTGTGTGTGTGTGTTTGCAAGAAAGACAGGAAGAGAGTGTGTTATCGCTTTATGCATATTTCAGGCCCTTATGTCCTGTGTTAGTAATGGTCCCTTTAATAAGTCATATTATATTTCATAATATAAATATTGCTGTCAAACAACATACTGTAACTGCTGGGCTGCATTATCTGTCATGTATTTTGTATAGTAGATTTAGATCATGTAAATATACAGACAGTCTACACAAATACAATAAATTGTGTGTTAATAATTACATTTCCAGTTGAAGATAAGACACCACCACACACACATATGCACCCATACATTGCCCTTCTCTCTAATCTGCTATCACTGTGTGAATGCGGTCACATCACTCCGTGTCACATCTTCTCATGTACACATTTGGCTAATGTTTCAAAATCATTGCCTCTGTGTGTGCACAGATTTGTATCTGTGTTTGAGGGAAGTATATTAGAGAGTACATGGTCTTCTTTTACATTTTGCTTGTGCAACACATTTTACATTTCACCTCCTCCTGTTCCTGGTGTTTGGACAACTGTTCTTCCTGTAGCTGTCAGCATAGGGAGATAAAGACAAACCGGGCGTAACGCTGGGTTTTCTCTCATTCAGCAATGTATCACATTATATTAACGATGTCTGTGGCAATGAGCCTCAGGAAGTGTCTGTTTTGGTATATCTCTGACGTTTCTCCTGCTCAGCAGAATCTCAAAACAATGTTAAAGTCAAGGTCTGTCTGATCATTTGTGCCAAGGCTCAGACATAAATCAAGGAGTCAAAAGCTGAATTATCAATAACACTACAACTAAAGTGATTATCTCTGGACACAGCTTAAAGCAACCTCTTAGCTTTGACTCAAGCCTAGAAAAGAGCTTGTGCAGATGAAAACTATTTTGCCATCTTCTTCCTTTATATCAACATTTTAAGTCACTGCTTTGTAATCGTACAGTGAGTTCGAGGCAGGTGACACTTGAGACTGCAACAAAAAAGGGCAATCTGGCCTCAGAGGCTAACAGAACATCTGTTTGAACAGATGTGGTATAAAAAAACATGGTTCTTTTTGGCACTTTGCCACACAGTCGTGTCCTTCGTCTTGCTCTCAGCCCCAGTTAGTGAAGCCCACTGCTGCTGCTGCATGCAAGATAGCTGCTCCCTCAACCATCAGTCTGCTGCGGACGCATGACTCCTAATTTATCATCCCGCTGTCATATCTCAGAGATGGAGAAAGAGACAGCGAGCGAACGAGATAGAGAGAGGAGTGGCATGATGGAGATGGTGCTAGGATGGACTCTTTCTCTCCTTTATATATCTGGTGTGTTCTCCTAACTCCTGTGGGGACAGAGTAAAATACTGCCTTCTCTTCAAACACCAACTCTGTGAGCTAGAGGTCAGCCAGCTGGCTCTCACATTTTTGTTCTCCTTTCTCTGTCACCTTTCACTTCCTTTTACATCTCTCTTTTAATTCTTGTCACTGTCTCATCTCACACACTCAATGAGATGAGGCACATATTTGTTTTTTTCTTTACATTCTCAGACAAAAGCACACAAAAACCCACAAAATGTATTATCTGAAGTAAATAATATTGGATTTTCACAACACTAAATCTTTACTCCAGTTATTTATTGATCAAGGACATTCCACAATAATCAAAATAGTCATGTTTATCACTCTTGTTTTAACAGAAATACTATTCTCACAAAATGATCACATCTACTATGCTGTTTATTCAATCACTGTTAAAGTACTGTCAATAAAAGTCAACACTTCTTGTAGATTGTTTACAATAAAAAGCATGCCAGTAAAGGAAGGGATTATGTCCATTGATTTGCTGGCAGGCTTTTAATGTCAAACATCTATGCAGGAGATGCTGAGGTTAATTGACACTGATTGAAAAAATATCTCAATTAAGAGTTCAACCAAGTGGAATAAACAGGATTTCTATTAAAAATGGTAACACGGCAGCAGTTGTACTGATGGAATTAATACTGTGCAATATGCTTTATGCTAAATATGGTCAGGCTTTCGAATATATAGAGTAGATACTGATGGTGATAATAACAATAATAATAATAATATAATAATGATAATAATAATAATAATAATAATAATAATAATAATAACAATAATAATAACAACAACAATCAGTCGGGTAACTTGTTTGATACTGTACTTGTGGTCAAGAGGACTAAAAAAAGTAAATAGTCAAAGTAAAATCACAATTTTCTTTAAATGTAAATACATCTTGCTCCACACGCCACACCTCTCTAATAAAAAGTAGCTGATCTGTTTTTCTGCTCTACAATTCCCGCTCTTCCATTATTGCTCTCTGGTTAGCTTGCCTGTTGGTGATCTGCAAAGTTGAAACTCAGCTGTCTCCTGGATTTGATTATTTCATTACGATAAGGCTAATAAGGTTGTAATTGATGGAAGGCCTTTACCCTGCCCTGTGGTATTGGTTTTAAGTGGCCCCGGATGGTCCTGTCTTGTCAGTGCCTCGTCTTTAATGTTTTATCAGGACTTGTGGCTAAACTGCTGACAAAGGCTGAGGGAGCTGGTAGTGGCACATCAGATCCCTGCAGCCTTCAACTCATTCCTCTTCGACACGCGGTAAATAAACACATACAGGGTCTCATGAGCTGCTTTGTCAATTACTGTACAGTACAACTAACTCAGCCATTCAATGCTCCACTGCATTCAGCCACTTTTTTTTCATTCTCATCTATGCTCTGCTTATTTAAATGATCCCCAGCTTAAATAATGGGCCAGGACAAGTGTACAGCACAGTCGCCTGGTATTCGCCTGGTACAGAGTAAAATTTAAAAACAACATAAGGCAATGAAAACTGAGTAAATTCTAGATATCATGGCCTCAGGTTTTCTGATAATTACTGGTTTAAACTGATTAGCATTCAGATTGTGTCTCCATGTACAAAAAGTTGATGTGAGTGCTGTAAAGTCATTGCACAAAGCAGAGACAATGCAAATGCACCAAATCCCCTCTAATTGTGTTAAAAAAAGAAATGGTTAAACTATAGAATGTTTGGATTTATGTATCTTTGAACTGATCCACTGATTTTCTAATCTTTTAATTATTGCCCCCTGGCATTGTAAGCTATTCACTAAAGAGAGATATAATTTCCTTTACACCATCTGTCGGACATTATCATTCTACATACAGTCCACACTGTGGGATGAAATGAGCTGTCCATTCAGGCAGTGACACTAAGGCCGTTCGAGATGTATGGGGTCAAATAGAGGACGTTGTTCAGTAGGACTCAGCATGTAAACTCCCATACTTGTGCAGCAGCAGCAGCAGCAGTAATGCCCCCTGGGAGCTCCACTACAAGAGGGGGCTGAAGGGTTGAATAGCAAAGGTTACACCATTATAATCTCAAACACAACATCCACACTCACACTTGCAAACAAACAAGTGTGCTCAGCTAACCACGTCGGTAAGTCAATTAATGTAATCAAGCGTGGACACAAACACAAAAGAAAAACTCACCACTGGCTTCTGCATGGAAAGTGCATGTATAATCAATTCAATATCATTGCGGTAACTTAGGCAGATAACATTTAATTGGCTGTGGCGTACGTATGTGCATTACCTTGTGTGTATGGTAAATGAATGCATATGTGTACAATGAGAAGCCCGGGGCGCCACCAGCACCTGGCAGGCATACCAACTGTGTCAACAGAGGTCATACACAGAAAATGTAACTAACGATCTAAAACAACAAGGCAGACATGAGATAAACAGGCAGGTTTAGCCTAAGATGGTTAGAGGAGCCACCAATGAGGATTGAAATAGTAAAATAAAAGGAAGAACGAGGCTGCTCACAGGCTGAAACCATGACACAGTATATTGACTGACACACATGAGCCATGCTAATTTAATTACAACACGCCAAGGACATATATTGGGTAAGGTTATTAAAAGGGAAATAGACACATCCAAACAGAGTGAGAGGCAGAGATGGGTGTAAAAATAGAAGAGCCACAGATAACGGACAGGACAAAGTTCACCAGACTGTTACTGTATGCTGAGACGTTTGACAGGCCATTTTTTAATGTGGTGTGTGATTCTCAGCATAAAAGAGAAAAAGAAAATACAAGCATTACAAGCACTGAATGACAATACATGAAAAATGAATGAATGAAAGAGGATGAAGTTCCTCTGTGCAGGAGGTGTTTGCTGCCTCCGAGAGTGTGTCAGGCGAGTCTCCAAGACGACCCAGATCAGGTCCACCTGTCAGGATGTCGTTCGTTCCTGGACCACTTAATAAAGTTCTCATCAAGCTCCTATCACACACACACATTCATAAACATGAAATGTTGGCAAATAAATGATGCAGGTTTTTGAAAAAGGTGATTGTATTATGTTGCATAATAAAAGAAGTGTCTGCCTGCTGTGTGTCTGCTTGGTGCGGAGTCAACAGGCACAGTAGGGGAGGGCATTAGGAAATGGTCTACACCTGATTCACCACTCAACTCACTTGTTTCTCTTCTCTTTTCTGTTGCACACACAACATTTATATACACACACTATATTCATCACTGACCTTCCTCACTAATTTAAGTTCACTATTAATTGGGCTTAAGCTTTACCCAATACTCTTATGTGACTAACATTTTTGTCATTTTGGGGCAGTTTGTGGTGTCATTGTTTTGGTTTTATATGCCAGCATACAGCTGCTTGATTTAATAGTTTGATTTTAGAAGCTGCAGTACAGTAAACACTGACATGCCCCCAAAAAATCAGATCATGAGGACAGAAATTGGTCTCTGAAGAGTAATTTCTGACTCAGCTAAACTGTGCAGATTGCAAACTATATCTCATCATACAGCACATGGCTTATTAAGTGAACAGCAGACTGTCCAGGCAAGCAGAAAAGAGTGAAGAAATGAATAAATGAAAGAAGAGCAGTCGGGATAGTTTACATCCACAGCACAGCTGCAGTTTTACCTACTGTGGGCAGACAGCTTTGCTTTCAGATTGAGCAGGAAAAAAAACTCCTATATGAGAACACAGTGAGACAGCAGAGCAGAGATGTACAACAATGAAGAATTATGGACATGGGAATGGAGATGGATGGAGGAGGGATAGGGCATTTTCTACAAGGAGCACATCCAAAACATTTGCCCTAAAACTCATTTTGTTGATTAATCAAGGTTATCTGGGTGTAATTCATCCGCACTGTCATGCTGACACTTACACTGATAATTAATTTGACAAAGATAATTATCAGCAAGATGGGCCTACTGTGAGTGCGAGTGATGAATCAACACCCACTGCAGTCATGCAACCTGCTGTCAGCTCTACCAGACCATGCTTGTATGCATGTGTGTACCTGCAGCTCAGTTATCAACTATGTCTGCCTCTGTGGGGTCCTGTTCCTGCATTCCCAGCCACACAAACCTGTTAAATAATGTAAGTAGTCTGAGAAACTGTTCACCATAACTGCACAGTATCATAGCAAAATCCCTTTCTCTTCCCAGCACTGATAACTCTCCTACCGTTATCCATGGCACCCCCCTCCCTACCTCACCCCTACTCCCCCCTCTTCCCCCCTTGTCTCCCTCTGCAGTGTGTACTGCAGCAGCAGGATGAAAAATGGCCTGGAAGGGGGGGATGGCGCAAGGTTGCCAGCTGAGACATAACAGATATACACACTCACCTTCAGACACACAGTGTGCTCTCTTTCTCACTGTGCTATTTCTCTAGCTTGCTCTCTTTCTTTCTCTTTTACAGGTAAAGCTGCTACACACACACACACACACACACACACACACACACACACACACACACACACACACACACACACACACACACACATGAATGAGAGAAAGAGTTAGGAATAGGCAAGGAGGGAGTGAAGTGTCAGCAGGTCTTTACAGTATTAATAACCTACAGTTGTCAGTGGCTTGTTATCGGAGGGTTTTCCTCCCATGGGTGCCACTGACCCAGCCAGGCCAGCTATGTCAGCCTCTGTGGAGCCTCTTACAGGGGGACTGTTAGAAAATGAGCATATGTTCTAAATTGGTCTCCTTTTTTCAGTTGAATGCCTTGTTGTTTTGGGACATAAATCAAATGGGCATGCTGTGTCTCTGGTAGTTTCAGCATCTATATTTTTAAATCAAAAACAATAACTTGATTAAAACATATATACATATACATATACATATATATACATATATATATACACTGCCTAGTACCAAAACAAAGGTCACACACTCTAATATTCTGCTGGACCACCTTTAGCTTTGATTATGGCACACATTTACTGTGGCATTGTTACAATAAGCTTCTGCAATGTCACAAGATTTATTTCCATCCAGTGTTGCATTAATTTTTCACCAAGATCTTGTATTGATGATGGGAGAGTTGGACTACTGTGCAAAGCCTTCTCCAGCACATCCCAGAGATTCTCAATGGGGTTAAGGTCTGGACTCTGTGGTGGAAAATCCATGTGTGAAAATGATGTCTCATGCTCCCTGAACCACTCTTTCACTATTTGAGCCTGATGAATCCTGGCATTGTCATCTTGGAATTTGGTGGCATATATATATATAATATATATATACATACACACACACACACACACACACACACACATATATATATATATGTGTTTAAATAATATATATATATATATATATATTTCACTTTCAGATGTTTTGCTATTCATTATAAATAAAAATTTAAAAATCATTCCATCCATGTTTATCTGGTACAGGCGTGAGAGAAAAAGTCAAAGAGAGAAGAGGGAGGAAATCTTCAAAGGGTGTCACTGAACTTTACGCCTGCATTTGGATGAGTGAGGGAAATCAAAGCTCTCTTCAAAGCAGCATCTTTTAATTAAAAGCTAATGTAAAGATAAGATGGACAGCAGAAAAGAAGAAGGTACAGTGACAGGTGAAGAAGAGATCAAATCCAATATCTATGAATCTCCTTGGAAGCCTCTGCAACACTGTGAATAATATGTAGAGGTCACATGACAAGTCTAAAAGAGAGTTTGGAACATCACTGTAAGCAAAAATCAATATATCCTGCTCCTGCTTGTTAAATATAGCTGTTCTAATATACATTGCACTGTATCTCCCATTGGACCCACACAGCTACAAAGACAGGAGACAAGACAGAGATATTTGATTGTTTGCTCTGCACATCTGCAACCACAGGAAAGAAAGAAAAGTTTACTAGGTATAAATCTACAAATATTAGCAAGTGCCTCATAAGTGCTTATCACAGTTACTATAGTGTGATGTGAAAATTCATGCAACAGCTATGATCTATAAATGTTTAAGACTATATCATGATGTTGCTTATAAAAAGTAAAACATAACTATTTTAAGAACATTTTGTCATAAAAAAAAATTTTAAGGCATGTTCTCTCCCAATAAAGTTTAAACATGGTTATATTTTCATTTGTTTGAAGCCAGGACTGCTACAGCATGCTACATTGAAGTTTTAGGGTGGAAGTCTGACTTATGCACTGTATTTTGCTGTTGTGGTTCTATTCAAGAAACTTTATCCTTATTGTCTTTAACCCCACCTCATCATGACTAATGTGACCTTTAAAAGTCACCTCGTCACCCTCTCATCCAATTTGCCTGCCAGAAATCAGTTTAACCAGTCAACATGATAAATGCTAAGAGATTTTACCTGTTTACAATAGCAGTTTGCATCTTTATTTTCTGTCTCCTATAAATGACATTTATATACTATGAAATGGTTTTGCCTTACATGTTTTGGAGGAATTTCAATTGCATGGATTATATTCTGTGCATTCATTTATACAGTGCTTACAAGTTTGTAAACAATATTAGTGAATATGTAGAACCCACATGCTGTTTCATAATGAGCTAAGAACTGAGTAGATTGATTCACTGAAGTATTACATGAATACAAATAAGGTCACCATGGAGCCTTTATCATGAATTTAATTTAATTTTGCCATCAAATCAATGACACTGTCCATGCGTGATACATGTGAACATTCTTACTAAGCATACAAACACACACACGCACATACTCGTGCACATGTAGTCTCTGGGTACACAGCAGAAAATCAGCACTATCCACTGTTTAATTATCTGATGAACAGCTACCAGAGCTGAGGAGGTATAGATAATGGAGGTCTTGTCTGGGCTGGTCCAGACACAGTCAGCTGGGAACCCATGACACTCTGCTAACATACATCAACCACACACACACACACACACATACTCACAAACGCACACACAAACACTCATGTATACACACACCCTGTGCTGAGACCACCTCCACCGACAAGAGGTTTGACTCTGATCCTTGTTAACTCCTGAACCTCTCAGCAAATCCAACCTGCTAACACTGAAATAACAGTTTTTAGGTCATTCTGTACAACCAAATGTGCAAACAATGATCCAACAACATGAACTATTTTTTGAAGCTCATAATGTTTTGTTTTTGTACACATCAGCTTAGCTCTGTTGTAACTGCTGAGGCCTGTGGCTGATGATGACAACATGTAGAAAATGAATGATTTCTATTCACTCAGTAAACAAGTCCATTAGACTTTTGTGATGATAACAATTACATATCATATTAGTTTCATTCTCCTACTATCTTCTCTATTCACTCCTTTTCATTTTATTTTTACTTAATTTTAGTAAACAGATTTATAATAAAAGAAGTATAGTATTATTAACGATAAATTCAACTCTAACTCAATTGAATATTTGCAGATTTAATGGTGAACTGAAGAAAATGTTATCATTATTGAATCAAATTAAATGAAATACTGAACTGTTCGAACCAATTGCACAAAATTTCATGAGTTTGAATTTAGAATTGTATTATATTTGTTGAGATTTATTGATCAACAAGAATTTTAAACTAATTAGCAGTTAATT
This sequence comes from Scomber japonicus, assembly GCF_027409825.1. NCBI lineage: Eukaryota > Metazoa > Chordata > Actinopteri > Scombriformes > Scombridae > Scomber > Scomber japonicus. The sequence continues at coordinate 20,026,134 of NC_070588.1, forward strand.
AATGAAATAATTGGCTCCATTGACCTTAACTTAATCTGATACTGCTTTCAATATGATCTAATTTGATTCTCTATTAGTTTATCTGTGTGTCATTCAGTGTGTGATTTCTCCTTTCATTTGATAATCTGCATAGCTTGCAGCTGAAAATATCATTCCAGTGTCGGTCAAATGCAGATTCACATGTTCAGTTCACAGAGATTGCTATTCAGCCTTTAACAACAGATGTAAAATGTTTTCTGTGCTTTCAAAAGTCTGAGACCCTGATGATGACCATGAGCGCTTGGAGATGACACATTTTTTATAAAGTTGGGATTGGGCAGGGAAGAGAGGCAGGGAGAGTGTAAAAGGTGCTAATGAATTGCATGACCTATACCTCAGTCAGAACCACTTACATCAACGAACTGACCATTTATAGCATATGATTAGCTTTGGACGAGGCCTCTCTCAAGAAGCTCTCAAAGACTCAGAGCAGCAGCCACAAGGATTCTGCTGACAGCTAATCTTCCTTAATAAACATACATGAAAATAAATCCTATTTAAACCAAATTAAATTAAATACCACACAAGGTGGAGGCTGTAGTCGTTGTGGGAGCTGCAGCAGCAAACGGCATTGGCTTAAGTGTAATCAGTGAGTAAACAGTAAAAGTGTTGGGTTATAATATCTGCAACTGAATGAATATGACTGAATGTTACCAGCCACAAAGCTATGAATGAGCCCATGGTTGTGAAGAATACTGAACAGCTGAAACCAATAAGCCAATATGAGCATGATTTCAGTGTCCTGCCTAAAGTAGTATTATGATCCATTTGAACCCTGATGTCTGGGTATCTCACGGTCTACTTCTTCAACTTTGAATACTTGTTTTTTCAATCTTTCTCTTCATGAAAATGCAAAACTAAATTGCTGGAAAGATCTCTAACTACCTGTGTGCCCACACTCATTAATGAGTAATTGCGGGGGGTTGAGCATTGCTTGTTGATTCACACAGCTTAAAGTGAGTATGATTTATTAAACGGACACAGCAGGAGTCGGATTTAATAAATTGGGGTGACTATGCATACATGTTTCCAATTTTGTGCATATTTAGAATCCACCGTTTAATATATTTGGCCCACCAGTCCTCCATTAATTCACACTCCAAGTGCTTTGTACGTCTAGTCAGTTGGTGTTGCTCTCTAGGCTAAGACGACGTGTGTATGACAGTTTAGGGGACACATTTCCTGATCAAAGGTAAGGCAAAGAGCTGCCATGACACAACTCATGTCTGGGAAGCTGCTCCTGATTTCACTATGGGCTCTGAACATTTTTCCAGCAAACACATTCTGAGTGAGTTTACAGATCTTGTTGTAGAAGAGCTAGACCATCCAGAAGTGACAGTCCTTTAAGACATAAGTCATGATAAGTCATGGTAAGTGTGTGTTTATCTTCAGTGTTTTTTGGGTTTTTTTTAACAGCTCAGGTCAAGCTAAACATGCTTTGTCAGCAATGCTTCTAAGGAGATTAATGTTTAATGTCATTAGCCCACAAAGAAGGAGCAGCCTCAAGGGCAATATTCCATGTAATGTTTATGTGTGTGTTTGTATATTCACATGTACACATGGATATACGGTGTACATACACGTGCATGCATCCAATAGTATGTGAATCACTGCAGTAGTCTTTATCCACTGCTGCAGCTGATGTATTTTGAGTTATCATATAACCTGAAGCTTAAAAAGTCTACCACTAATGAAAACATGCTCCCACAGAAGGACAGAAAAAGATGCCATGATCCCCGCAGGACTTATTCCCAGAGGTCAGGGAGGTCAATAGTGTCTGTTTTGACCTCAGTGACACATTAACCACATTAAACCCTCTCAGTATTCAGTGAGTCTCCTCTTGTCAATCTGTCTACCTTCCTGCACATGCTCATCTTTTACTGCTTTCTGTGGTCGCAATGTGATATCCACTATAAGATCACTGATATCTTGTCTTTCTCACAGATTCATCACCCATTGACCGAAAGATTTGTGCACAACAGACAGAGCAGAGCATGTTTGACTCTTGTAATAGCACTAGCACGTAGGTAGCTTTATTTCTCAGGCATCTTTACCTAGCACTCTCTCTCTGTCGCAGCTTTCATGTTCTCACTGATGTATTCTTTTTTATCACACATGTGGATGAGAAAGTGGGCCAGGATTTGGCCAGTGTTTGAAATGCAGGACAAAATTAGAAAGGAATGGCAGAATCTGATGGGGTCACAACGTCTGGGCCGAGCTTGAGACATGGCTGCTCCCAATTAGACTAAAAACTACAGAAAGTCTGAGTCTGATGTATTCAACCAGGCCACATTCCTCCCCTCTGTCAGAAAAAGAAAGGAAGTGGGAGAGCCAGAGAGAAGCGGAGAGATGCAAACATTAGAAGAGGAGGAAGGAGAGAGTGGAGATAAATTGGCCAGCCCTCCCCCCACCGCTCTCCCTCCCCTCCCTCTGCCTCTCTCTCTCAGGACTTCTGTGTGCGAGACTGCAGATAGATTCTGATGTTCTCATTTATGTCTTAATGATTGGGTTAGTATGCAGCTTGTGCTCTGCAATGCTGCGCTTAGACGGAAAGCAAGATCACAGAAGCACACAAGCATGGGAGCTCATACACACATACACTGCAAGATGAAAGGATTAACACAGAGATCTAATGCAGCCAGTGGCACATACAAAGATGTATATTTCACTGAAACCGTGGAGATGACGCTATATTTTACAAAGCACACTTGCTGTGGACATTTGATCAGCATTAAGTCATCTATTCTGCAGCATGTAATTCTAAAATATGCCATAACTGAAGGAAAATCAAATGTACAGCATCCAATACAGATGATTTGGAAGTGCAACTCTATGCAAAAGTGGGGACTTGTAATGACATGTCATGTTATCATGGGTGGTTCATGCTTGAAATTTCAGGATGGGTATCCTTTTAGTAAACATTCATATCATTTGAATATTTCACTGAAGCCAATTACTAGCTTGTTTATTTCTTAATCTGATTACCACAGTCAGACTAAGATCCAGCCCTTTATCATGGAGAAAATGAGAGGCAGAGGAGAGCAGAACAGAGCAGCCCCCACACTGCCAATGGGCCTACTGCAGGGGAAGCATCGAGTTTACACTGAATTATAATGATAGCTCAGAGAATATTGTGATAGCCAAGTGAAGCATTCAAGGTCTTAGAAGGTATGCAAACAAACACATGCTATGAGTATCCATGAACATCATAACTCATCAACCTTGGTATTGAACATTACAGCTCTAATAGGAAAACAATGACAGCATTTACAGCTTTTTTTTAAATGATGTTTTGATGTACGACAATAAGGTAAATGGATACTGTTTTTGCCTAGTTGATAATGAGTAACAGTGGCTTTGCAATTTATGTATTTAAACATAGAAAAGCATGTTTGAAAAACATTTACATATTTTCTCAAAAGAGGTGCAGATGGGTCTTGTCTGTTAAAATGTGAAACCAAGTAAAGTAAAAAGAGTTAAATGAGAAGGATGGACAGAATAGACTTTTTTCAATTAAAAAAGGATTTTCATGGACCTCTTACTGTGCATAAATATTCTGTATACAATCTCTCATCTACAATAAGAATTTTGCATATGGCACTTTCTGAATTTCTGTTCCATTTATAAATATTGTTTGATTCATCTTTGAAGTAGGACTTGTTTTTTATTACAAAAGGTCAGGCTTAAATGCTTCAGCTTTCTCAGCTGAAACCATTCAAGAACTGCAGACATTTCAACGTTGCTCAAGTAAGCCTTTGGAATAAGTTTTCTGTTGCTAAAGTAATTCATGAACCATTGATATGGTGACAAAATCTTCCCCACTGTTCAAAAATGTTTTATCTTCTTTCTTTTTATAAAAAGAAGATCAGTGGCTGTAATATCATTGTGATTTATTTTTATATTTAAAAACCTGACTTAAGACCCTATTTGATTGTTATCATTTTCATTTGAATCAATTCATAGATTACAATGTGCAGTGCTAGAGTGGGAGGCTTGCCATAGCAACAGTAACTAAGGGGGTGGGGCTTAGCAAATGGTGAAATACAGCATATATCTTACTTCAGGGTAGAAGAAACACATTCAGCAAAAACAACCAAAACAAAAACTCTGAATATTAGTTAGAATAAAACATGCAGCAAATTATAAAACTTCAAAAAATGAAAGATACTTGGGGTTTCTCTACTTATCTGCTGTAAAACAGTTTTCAACTGTAAATGCGCTAAAATTCAATATATATTTCTATGGTGAATATGGCCCATACATTTGGACTGAGCAATGACAGGTCTATTAATCTAAACGATGTATCCTATTACAACAGTCGCTGTAAGAACACGGTTGCGTCCCATTCCCTGCTGCTTTATTACCACTCAAGGGCCCTCTCAAACCACCTCACCTGTCATTTCATGTCATCAATCGACATGCTGGGATAACATGTAACAGCATATATATGTTGCACACCTAGACACAAAAGGGACTTCCAGGCATGCATATGTTTAAAATAATTTCTTTACCTGGAAATACAGAAACAAAAGCACATTAGTTTAATGTGGCTACGTACTGCAGGCTGTCTAGGTCTACTGTATGATGCATGCATGCCCTCCAGCACCTTACCCAGAGGACATTTAAGTGCCTGCGTGAGCTTTACTCATTGTAACTGTAAATTAACCTACTACAATATAAACAGTTGCTATTGAAAGTACACATACATCCGATTATGAATGGACAAATTGACCAAAACAATCAAAAATAGCTGTCCAGTGTCCATTAATATATCCAACATTACTGTGGGTCCTGCATATTGTATACTTCAGGGCTCATAAGAGAATAACAGATAATAGGCGAGGGTGTCAGAGGAAGGTGCACTGAGGTGTGTTCTTTCAGGGCTTCCTTGGTTACATCCAATATTTAGCCAAACAGAAACACGGCTGTTATTCAGTTTGGCTGTCATGACAAAATGGACCATCTAATAGCATCATTGACTAAAAGAGAGCTAGCCTCGGGACCTAGCTCAACAGCTAGCTCAACAGCTTAGGGGAGTTGATATACTGTATGAGAGGATGAGGGGAGAGCAGAAAGTAGGAGAGCAGCTTAGGGGCAGGAGCCGTTTCCCATAATAGTAACACTGCAATACCTGCAATACCCATGATCTATGTGGTGTGTATAGCATAGGAGCACAGACATAGCACATTTTTACATAAATGGGGTGGGAGGAGCGTGTGTGTGTATATGTGTGTGTGTGTGTGCATGTCTCTGGGTCAGGCTCTTCATAATCCAGAGATTTTCCACTCTGCTGCCTCCATTGTGAGGAGGAGAGAACACAGGAACTCTTGGTGCACTCTGCTCCACTTCCAAACACATGCTCAATGTAACAAAGGCTAATACTACACTTCAGCCTCATCAAGTATATGTGTCCTCTTCAGTACTAATCACTGTCACCCACTCATAGAGGCTTGCTTAATGAGGAACATTCTCACCAACTGTCTGCTATGATGAAAGTACACTCTTTTCTGTGTGCAGCAATAGTAGATAACCCATATCTCTCTTCAATAATTGATAGCCTATACAGTATCTCCCTGCAAGGTCTGCTAAGCTGAACATTAGGAGCGCAGGGCCCTTTCACATGAATTGTCTCAGAGAAGAAGTTAGTGTAATAGGAGGATCACAAGTCAGGTCACATGACCATAATCATTTCAAAGTTAGCTCTGTTTTAAATGATGAGGCAGACAACATTCTCTATTTTTATTGTTGTCAACAAACCACATGGAAAGACCAAAAACCAACAATGTGTTAGTCCGTCTGTCACTGCTTTCTAACTTACCTACACCGTCTTTTGCTCTCAGCCCCAAGCCCATTCATTTCTAAAGATGCAAATCTTTAAAAATAGGTTCCTTGTTTCTTTAAAAAAAAAAAATGGTGTACTTGTGGCAGTAGAATGCTGAAGGCCCAATGGAAAGGGCATATCATGCATATTTTTATGTCTTTATTAAAATTCTGGGGCTCAACTGGAATATCTTTGCATGATTTACAGGTGGAAAACCTCTTCATTTATCTTATACTGGCCCTTTACACAGCCCATCAGTTCAGCCAGGCTTTTAGCTCCTTAAGATCCCCCAATGAGCCTTCTCTGTTTTGATTGGCCAGAGGTAACTTTGAAAAAGACAATCACAGGAGAATATGACTTCTTTGATTTTATCTCATGCTTTACTTGAAATGGAAATTTGTCAAACACATCTTTGTGTCAAATTTCAAGCCTGAATCTAAAACAAAATGTGTAACTGAGCAACGTGAACAACCCCATGGAACAACCTTAGCAAAAAAGGTTTGAGAACAGACGGATGTCTGTGGACATGCGCAAACAATCAGACGTCATCACGAGGAGGAGGCAAACATTGACATAACAGTATATATGTGGCAGAAAATCACAAAAAGCCTGTTATGTCCCCTTTAAAATAAACTACAGTGCCCATGTTCACCCAAATGTACTATTATTATTATTATTATTATTATTACTGTACACATTTTTTATCACTGAGCTCAAAGGAACACACATACTAGCAAGTTCAATTTGGTTTGGCACTTTCATGTATTTGCTAACAATAAAAAATATAAATGTAAAAATAAAAAATATTTTTCGTCTCTTTTCTTCTTTTTAATGTGCATATTTTATATGTTTACATCCTCAGTCACACTAACCTGCTTGTAGGTTGATCAATACAATCATTTGTGTAGACAAAGTTGGTTCAAATCAAAAGTGTATTTTAGATACTAGAGATTAGGTATAAAGTTTGGCTACATCAACAGCCACCAATTATTACTTAGGAGGCAATAATGATTCAGTGTGATGCTTAATAATCCCACTGAGATAAACCATCTGTGGGATTTTTCACCCTACATTTGGCACCAACATTTTTTTTATTGGACTGATTTCACGGTGTTCACTGACTTCTGAACTTAACAAATATTCTGCATTCTTTCATCAATTTCAATAAATTTGACCTCACCATTTGCCATCTCCCTCATGTTCTCCCATGTTTCCTATGCTCATTTCCTCCTGCTAATATGCTACTTCAAATAATCCTACACTTTAAGGTGGCAGATTCTGTGTAGCAGAATAGTATCTGGAGACACGGCTTGCTGAACCACGACAGTGTATGTTATGGGATTGAAAATTTGGAGCATATTTCTGCAGAGTCACAATCCCCAATGAGTATGTTCTATTCCATTATGTAAATGAGTCTCCAAGAGTGTACCTCCTGGGAATTTATGAAAGCAGGGCAGACATTTATAAAGAGCATACATATGCTGTGCCCTCCCGTGGACTGTCTGCAGAGCCCAGACTTGTAGTTCATAACAGAGTAACCATGGCTTTATGAATGGACAGAGACCGACAGGTGTTCAAAATATGACAAAGCTGCATGTGATGTTGTTGGTGCAAACAATGCTGACCTTCAGGTCATTCTCTGTCAGCTGTAATGATCCCAAAATGTCTTGCCCTTGCAGATCATACTGACAACAGCCAATCATGCGTAATATACTCAGGCCTCTAAACATCCCTGTAAACACATACATAGCCCACCTTTCTCTCCTCTCCTGTGTCTCTGTATTCTTCTCGGAGGTCAAATTCCCAACATTTGCATTTAAATTGAAAACAGAGTACGTAATTCCTTAATTCCCTGAGTATCCATGGTCCCAGATGACCCCACTCCACAGTGTCCTCCCACACACATCTACAAGAACAGAACAATCTTTTCCTGGATACCACTGTGTGCTTGACACCTCCTCTTCCTCCCCCACATACTATGCACAAAAGGATCCACATACACATGCATGCAGATGAACACAAACTGACCAAACACACTAATATACACACAAAGCCATGTCAGTGCTAAAGGAGGACGTGTGAGGATTTGCGTTGTCATTAGGGGGAACGCATTGACTCCTGTGCTGCTGTGAGCTCTTTGCTTGCTTAGTGATGAGTCTATTATGTGGGCAGTGGCTGTGCTCTAAGGACGCCCTTTGTCTACTGCATTCCATCAACCAGAGAAATGATGCTTAGCAAGACACAATTAAGTGACACAAAATGTAGGGAGTCCCTTTCTACCATACAGACATAATTATTAAAGGATTCAGTCACAAAACAGAGTTGACATTGCCCGGCAGCTACTTTTGACCCCTGCCCAAACTTTACTGTTTCATAAACAGTTTGACATTTTAGGCTGGATACATGTTTACAGACTTTAAAGCCCACTGAGAGTTATAAATAAAATTGCCTTGACATTATGAAATTACTCTTTTCTGAATGTATCATTCAATGTTCCTACTATATGGTGCACTGCAGTAAGGAGATTTGATGTGTCAGCAGTGTTGTCACCTGCATTTCATCCCTGTGGGGTGCAGGTGTAATATAAGTTCCATGGCCTTCTCTGTAGCATGTCTGTTGCATCCGGTGACTAGTCCAAGGTATACATAACTCTTGTATAGGTTGCTCATATTTTGCACATGTACTGTTTTACAACAGTTAGTAACCTACTTGCTAAATGATTGATTTGCCTAATGGTGATATTTGATGATCTTTTTAATGATTGTCAACTAAGTTTTTAATCCAAAACAAATCAAATCATTGCACTCTGCAGTGATGTCAACATTTAAATGTATATATATACACACACACACACACACACACACAAATATCAACACCTATATATATATATATATATATATACACATATATGAATGAAGAAAGGTCTTTGAAAAAATACTACAAATGCTGAGGGGTCATGGAAGAGGCTTGTTTGACTACACCATACAGGACAAAGCTAAAGCAAATAAACATCTGTAGTTACAAGTCATGGACAGACAGTGTGTTGCTAGTGACATTTTCAGGTTTGTTAACAAGCTGTTTAATGTGCTGCAGCTGAGCGGTAATTAGCTAACTATTCTGCTAACTGACATTAGCCGCACACTTTTATCCAGTGAATGTTTTGTGGATTGCTCACCAAGCTACAGTAAGGTGCAGAGATAGATAAGAGGGAGACCTTAGCAGGAAAGCTATGGGTTGTTGCTCAGTGTCTGTGGCTCTTGTGTTGTGCGGCAGGATGGTATGAGGCTCAGTACGCTGCTCTGCTTTATTATTTATTTGATTTGGTGAAATAAGAACTCCAGCTGGCATAATAGGGTTTGGCCACAATACTGTAAAACTAAGGGAAGTAATCAAGAAATTTAAAAAATGAAATGTTTCTGTTTTTTTTCTCAAAGGACAGAACAGGTGACTTGCAGAGTAGACAAAAACGGCTAATATTTTGACTTTTTCTAGCAGGAAAAGCACAGGTGTTAACATTAACATTGATTCCTTTCTTTCAAGTGTCCCAATAACCCATCACAGTGTGACAGTGAGGCAGTATTAACAATACTGAACCTAGAGCATCTAAATGGAATTCAGACATAATTAATTTTATTACTCACTCCTGTGCTTTTTCTACCATTTTCTTTTTTTCAATAGTTGCCTCAACTTTTGATGTGATAATGTGATGCTGACAGTTATAGAATGAATACAGAGTTAATGTTTGAGTTATAGTTAACATCAAACATCTCAGCGGAGCAAAACTAAAGCTGGGTTTTGGTGAGTGGCTTTTGTATCTTCAGAAACCTTCACAAGCACTTCACACCTGAGAACAGAACCAAACTAAAAGCAGAACAACCTAGCTCTAATCCAGGATCAAAAAGTATGTAAATGTTTTTGCCATAAATATTGTTGCAATATAGCTTCTGGCCACTGGTGACAGCACTGAGCTATCCACTACTTCACAGCACTATCTTTACATGGTTTTATTGACTTTACTGGAGGAGACAGTTCTCTGTCAGTCATGTCATAAATCATGTTTTTGTTACTTTACAGACGTAATGTTTTCACCCAGCTCATTAATCGGGCAAGTTTGTAGCTTTAGCATTCTTACTGTAACCATTTTCATGAGTGGATCTATGATTGAAATGTTGGAGCTCTGGAGGGTAGTCATGAAGAACCAGGGTACGCAGCAGTGGTGTAAAGATCGACGGAAAAGGAAAAGAAAGAAGCATGATGAGGGTAAAGCTAAAATGACCAAATTAGACACGTTTTTACTCAAACCCAGGCAAACTAGGCAAAAGCTAGCGCACTGGAGGCTAGCGGCATTGACCCTACCGCCCCGTCCCGCTTCTCCGGACTCAGTGGACTGGCTATACTCTCTATTGAGAACAGCAGAGCGAGGGCTTTGGACCTGAGCAGCGTCGTAAATGACTTTGCTGAGTGCAAGGCCCGTAAGATGACCTTCTAATGAGTGAGTACAGCTTCTCTTTGTTATGAAGTGGAATTAGTGGGATTTAAATCTATGGCAATGTATTTGTAACCTCATATGTTGAAAATGATTGTGTGATATAGGTGTCACATCCATTCATTAATGCTGTGTTTTTGTAAGGCATATAATGAGCTGTGTTTTTCTTGATGGTTATGCTTATGGACATATTGTGCAAGATATCTTTTGTAGCTTATAGTGTCGGCTATATTTGAATGTTTGATAGTTTGGAGACATCATCAGGATGTGGTAGTTTGAGCCCAGGTCAGGGCAGGCTGTTAGATAAGTGTTGATATGGCTTTGGCTGCTGTCCGTGGTGCTGAAAGGCTGGTTTGCAGGATGAGTGTGTGGCTGTCACCTGTAATATTAGCCTACCTGGTGTCAATAGCAGTTCTCTCGAGTGGCTGTGCTTGAGTGTGTCCAAGCATGTGTGTGTGCGTGTGCTTGTGTTTAGGGCGGGGGTGGGGGCACAAAAAAAAAAAAAAAATGCACCGGGTAACATGATGTTACGCTGCTGGTACGTAGTATGTGGTCCTGGGTCAAGGCTAAGAGCAGTCATGCCATGATGCTTGCACACGACACATGACATAATACTTCCATTGCTCACTGGGCCACTGACATTGAAAACGCATCTGTTTCCTCCGGTGCAGTGTGGCCTTAAATGTGTACAAGTAGTTATATAACAAAGAAATGCCAGAATGTGAATTGCCTGGGTACCTGCTGGTGTTTGTCACTGCCAGCTTTGTGGCATCACAGCAGATTGTGTCATCTGTATGTGACTAGCTACCCCCCACCGCTGTCTGCCTTCCTGGCAGCCCCGACCTGTAGGCCTGTTGAACAGCATGCTGGAGCATAAACACCAGCAGGTTTCACTTCTCTTATCATTTAACTCCAAAATCACATCACATCTCATCCTCTGAATCACTGTGATTTTTTGCACTGGGAAAATATTTTGTATGTGTAACTTAAAAGATTAGCTAAATCAGAGCAGCAACAGATCATTAATGGTGTCTGCAAAATATCAAAACCCAGTCTATCTTTAACTGTCTGTCAAAACAAACAGTTGTATCTTATTTCATTAGAGGCAGAGTGTATGTCTATCACAAAACAATACACATCGAGCAACTACGAATATGGAATTATTTACCGCAGCTTCTTTCTGAGACTACCCCTATAAAAGATGTAGTGATGACAAATGTGTATGATAATAGAGAAAACAAGCACACCTCATGGGGATTCACTCCACTTTTTGCCACATTATCGGTTTGATATTATGACTTTGGTCTGCCAGCTTACAGCCATGTCTTAATGTCTCCATCATCTAAATAAGGTCCCCCGACTCCTTGCTCAGCTAAATGTCATCAGCATGCGAATGCAGTAGCCACAAACCTCCCGTAAGTGGCTTCTGCCTCTAAGCCTTCAAGGAAAAGGTTCCTGCCTTAATATGCTAAGTTAAGATGAGCGCTCCAGTGCTCTCCTGGCCTGTATCACTTATTAATAAAAGGGCTAAGAGGTCCACTCTGTGGGGTTCTGATCAATGCTGAATCGCTTAATGTAACTTAGTGGGCCTGTGTGTGTGCGTGCGTGTGTGCATGTTAACATGTGCATATGTACATGTCCATATTTATTTATTTCTAATATGAACATAAAGGTGAGTGTGTAAAATGAAATGGTATCTAGTGAAATGGACATGTTTTAATTAGTGTATAATTCTTTGAAACTAAAAATCATTGTGTTTTACCAAACGCTGGCTCTAGAGGGGGCTTTTTTTGTGAGTTTCATGGCCACCGTAGCTTCTCCTACATGCTTACAAGGGGAGTTGACTATCACACAGTCCTCACAGTTAACTCCCTGAGTTATGTCCCCTTCCCCCTGTCTTGCTTGACCCATCAAGAACTCCATCTATCTTTTACTTCTCTTCTCTCTACTCTCTTCACAGCACCAGCCGGCCTAGCTGCTCTACACAAAATACATAGAAGAAAGGGAAGTATGTAGGTGGTATTAAGTTAAATATTACTCAATGGAAAGTATTATATCTTCACACAGATTGTTGAGATAACAACTTTTGACAAGTGCTGAGAGGTATGACACGGATGTGAAGAGAACAAAGATGCATGGTCAAGATAAATAAACCCATGGGTGCTTTTAGCTGAGAGAGAGACATCCAGCTGCCTCAAAGACTTTTGTCTGCCAAAGAACCAAACTCAGGTGAATTCTGCCCATTCATCCCCTTAGTGCAAACTGCTGCTGGAGCTGTTTAGAAACGTTAGCTACAGTAGCAGGTTATCACTCCCTCAGCACACATAAACAAACCAACATTACAGGCAGGCCAGCGTGATATGAGGAAGCTGCATTTCTTCCAACCCCTGAAGGTGTGCAAATGAAGATGTGTGTGTATGTGTGTGTGTGTGTGTGTGTGCGTGCATGTGTGTGTGTGTGTGTGTGTGCAAACCAGGCCTGTTTATATGATAAACTATATATAATGCTTATGCGTCCTACTTTCTATTTCAGGCCTTTTCAGTTCATTCACTTTTTATGCATATATATGTATTCAGGAGACTAAATGCAAAATGAAGAATTTAATTTTAAATTCTTCATTCATCTGTTATAAGAGGAATATATTTAGTTTACCTGTGTGTGTATTCTCTTACAGCACCTGTAGCACTGAGATAAACCTGAAGCAGATGAACCCAAAACTGCAGCTGCTTGTCTGAGATGAGGACGAACAAACACTGAGAGATCATAGTTACTGGACCATTATTTAAATGCCAAAAAGTTCTAATAAAGTCAATTTCTTTGCTGGTTTGTGTCTTGGTCCATCTCATAGACTGTATATGGCTGTAGGCATTACATCACCCATTGGTTTCTTCTGGAGTCAGTTTAAAGCCCAGAGTTGATGCTTTTGGTTCGACACTATCTTTTATGTTTGGAGCCAAGACCCTGCACACACCAACCTGTGCACACTTGGGCTAATGTTAGCTACTTTGTGTTAACAGGGCAGTTGACATAATCAAGTGACAGTGTACTTACTGAAATATTGCGACAATAGTCCAACTCAGTCCCTGCGGAGCAACAAATACATCAACTGTCAATCAAGGCCCACATGGCAGACATCACAGCTACTCTTGAAGACTCTCAATGGAGCATTTATTTCCAACCTGACGACTATCACTCTTATTAAAGGACGCAAAAACGGTTGTGACCATAATGACTTGTTGAAAAAAAAAATTGACTTAGAGAAAAGTTAATGCTTTTTGAATGGTAGCATCAAGTGGCCGTTGGTGGCATTGCACTTTAAGCTCTCCTCCGCATATTGGATTTAGGCTCAAACTGTGGTAGATGCTGCTTGGTCCATCTCAAATCTTATGTCATTGTTGGACACAGCTACTAAGACTATGAGTATGACAGCAGTATCATTTTTACCTTTTATTTATAACATCAGCTTCTGAGGTCTGAGATCCAATTTAGCTCTAAACTGGTATCGCAAATGTGTGCTTACCTAAATTAAAAAAAACATTCACACATTACATTTACTGTAAATGGCTCTCTGTCCCCAACAAAGCAACCATGTGTTGTACTAATGAAATAACTACAAATAACATAATTACAGATGACATAATGCAAAACTAAAATATGTATCCATGGTTTATCTTTGGAAACAAATGCCTTTTGCCTCTCAAAAGTTAGGCTTTTACCCAATTCAAAGAAGCGCCAGAAAATTGCTGTGAGAGGGTTACACTGCACTGATGCTGCTTGGCTTTGGTATGTAAAGGTATACCGAGGTTACTGCAGTGTCTTCAGTGATCCTGTATGGTGGGAATTTGAAGCTTTTTCAGCAAATAATTCTTCTCAAACACAAAAATGCTGCAGCACGATTATAGAAATAAAGAGGAGAAATAAAGAATCCTATTAACTTACAACAGATTGTACCTACTGTACCAAAAAAGATCAGCTACCAAGTTTTTTTGGCACCTTATGTTACAAGTGTAAGCACACATGCTTTTTTGTTGTTCAACAAAATGAGCCAAACCTCTCAAGGGCATCCATGTTTAATGACAGCCACGCACGAACTTTGCCAAGACAAAATGATAATTCTCCATTAAAGAAATAATAAGATAAGAAGGTCCTGACCAAACATTTAATGCCAGCTTTCAGTATTTGGCATTTTATCAATATTTAGTCAGCACAAAACAGTATTGAGGTTAAATACCCAGCCCTACATTACCTTCAGTTTGGTTTAAACAGAAACTGATATTATGATTGACAAATCAGTAAAATGGTCACAGAAATAGGGTCATTACATCATATATTATCTGTGTATAGTAATCATTGTTTGTGTATGTGTGAAGATATGACTTGTCTTGATGTTTTCCAAAGCTGAATATGAGTAAGGATAATAAGCCTGATGCTCTATAGAGAGAGAAAGAGACATACACACACAAAGACAGACACAGAGAGAGAGATGAGGGGGTTAGCTCTCACAGAATGCACAATGGAGCAAGCAATGAGACAGGAATGTCAATATACCCTGTGAGCGTTGCCTGGAATACTTAAACGTGCTGCCAAGTAGAGACACATTAGGACAGTCTCAGCCTTAAGGTGTGTGTCTGTATTGCAATAGTGTATCCTCTCTGTGTGTACATCACCAGCTCTGACGACACCTCCAAAGCATACAGACATCCCTGAAACCAGCTGCACAAATACACAAGACACAGTGACATCCAGCGTTTAAGAGAAAGAAAAGCCCCGGAGGATCTTACAAGGTCAAATGACGATTTTTTCCTGTCATCAAAAATGCAATCGATTCAAATTCTAAGACAGCAGTAAATAACCACTAAAACACAATCACTGTTTTCACTGACACGCATTAGACAAGTCATTACACCAACACGCATGTGCAGTGCTTGTGTAATGACTGAGTGAGGGAGACAGATGGTGACTCATACCCCACTTTAGATTGCCAGCACTACATTTCCCATGAGGCCACTCGTAACGCCTGTTGTCAGAGGCAATGTTCTTCCTATTTTTCTGTGATTGGAGCACAGCCTCATGGGAAAAAGGTCAGATGTCAAAGCATGAGAGGGTGACCAGAAGTGACACATAACAGAGGAAGATTACAAATAGCATCAATTAGTTATGCACAATAGAATCCAGAAGCTCTGATAAATTAATTTTTTGTTGTACCTGCCTCATGGACTTCTCGTGCTGTATTTTAATTTCCTACATTTCCCACAATGACTTTCAGTAACCTCTGAAAAGCAGCTTGTTTGACTTTGCTGTTTGTGCTAGTTCTCTGATTGAATGTTTAATATCCTGTCATAACCATTTTATTGTTTTGTCTTCTTACAGTTATGATATATAGTATATGACAAAATATCTATTTAATTGTTTACAAGATATCAATAATGATCAATTATTATGATAACCCTCATGGAATATTCATATATGGTACTGTATTTGAGTAATAATGTTGATTTCCAGTCCAGACCAAGTGATAGTCCATATACAGCATGTGTTGTTTATGTGTCCGCTGTCAGCAGAGAGATTAGTATCACTTCCTCTGTGATGATGGGTTTGTCCTTGTTGAACCTTGATGCAGAATGGAGAGTCGAGAAAGAAGTCCTTATTATAGCTTCAGGCTATTTCTAACGATTATTTTCATACTGAATTAATCTGTCGTTCATTATAATTTGTCAGAGCCCAAGGTAACGTTTAGAGACTATTATTTTTAAGGCTGACAGTCAAATATATTCAATTTGCAGTGATGCAAAATTAAGAAAACCAGCAAATCCTCACATTTGAGAAGCTGGAACCTGCATGTGTGATCAAAAAATAAAGTGCCTCTCCACTCAAAAAAATGTTTTTCTTCTTGTACTTGCATGTTTGAGTTTCACTGTACTGAATGATGTATATGCAGAGTTCGAAAAGTGGTAATTACACTTTTTTTTGTAGAAAAGCCATATCAGATGTACTATTGTTCTAAGCAGAGCATTTTATGTCTGAATTCATGTCTGGAGGGGATCTTTAAATAATTTATCAACAGCTTTCAGTAAAAAGTTGATCAACTCATTTTTTCAACACAATACATGTGATTCATAAATCACATTCTTGACAATGTTTATTAATCTCTACTATAGATGGAGTAAATATTGGGATACCACTACCCTCTGTGCTCTCTGACTGCAAACACACACCTGGTTCCATAACACACATATTCAAGCCAAATTCATCATATTTACTGTATTAAGACAGACAGTGTTACCAATTATCATAAAATGGCTCATCTTGTTGGATAAACACATTATTAAGTAGCCTCCCAGAGATAAGGACATCAGACACAGTTGATAGCTTAAAACAGAACCTCAAAACTTAAATTCAAGAATTGCTTTCATGTAGTTTTAGTGGTTTCATGTTTTATTGTTTACTTTTTTATTTTATTTTATTTGATCATTTTTCCTACGTGAGTTTGACTTTCTTTTGTTTCTGGTGTTTTATTATTTAGATTCCATTGATGCACTTTGTGTTGTACTTGTATGAACTGTACTATTCAAATAAACGTTTATTGTTAATCCTATGTTGTCATGTTAGCTGATGCAGTAATACTGGCATCCTGGTTTTGAAGTAGCTTAAGACAGGCTGAAAGGTCTTTCTAGCCATCATGTAATGCCCGGAGGCTATCGCTTAGAGGTATTTTACATTTCACTTGAAGGGAGAGTAGGATTGATGCATACAGAAAGTGTGTGTGTGTGTGTGTGTGTGTGTGTGTGTGTGTGTGTGTGGATATGTGTCAAATACGTCTACAGGGACAGACAGACATATCCTCACCTTCAGAACTAGAAGTTGACAGCTGCTGGTCAGATACTGTGAGTGCTAGGGTTAGGGTTAGGGTTTAGGTTTAGGTTTAGGATTAGGATTAGGGTTAGGGACATCAATCAATAACCAAACAAGCATACATTCATTTGTTACTGTTTTTTTGTTGTTTTTTTTTCTTCATATTTTCATTTTGGCCTGTTTTCTGGTTGATTAGGCTGAAATGTCAGCGAGGAGAGCCAACAGGAAGCAGTTGTACATCACCTGGCATGAATAGAGCGGTTTCCATGACAACCACAGACCTAGTTCCACCAACAGCACTTGTTAGGAAGCATGAGTGGTGAAAAGTATTACCATTTTTTCCATGGTTACACTTTTCTGTCAAGGGCTAAATTTATAATCGATTACAGTGGACTACCGTATCCATGGAGACTAAATATAGACATAACACTATTGATATTTTCGGTTTCATTGTAATGCTCTATGAACAATGAACCAATGTGAAAGCTATTGAAGCTTTAAGCACAATCTTTTTTTTAATACATTTTTTATATTGTTAAATCTTGTTATGAAAAGTCAGAGGACACTAAAGGATTCAATACAAGACAAGTCATTTTCATCTTCAAGTGAGGTAAAAAATATGTTTAAATTGATCAATGAAGAAGCAGAAATTGGTTTTCATTCAAACATTCACATGGCAGTTTATGGACAACGTGTTGTGGAGTAATGAGCTGTAATTTAACACTATATGTATATTATAAACTATAAAAAATGATAAGAGCATTATGAATTATCAGTATGTATACTTGAAACAGGCTCAAAGCATGCATTTTTACTCATTAAAAATTACACCTTTTCATTCAAACTCACTCATTAATCCATCCAGTCAGCCCACATGAAATCCTTTTTTAATGCATGAAAGTTTAATAAATGTTCTGCTGTTTTATCCTCATGCTCTAGACTCAGAAAATGGCATTGCACTGTTCATCAAACTCATGTTTGTTAAACCCAACATTTCAGAGATAGCATAATCAGGATTTTCATATTTGATAAAAGGGTATATCCCACATATAGTAAACAGAATATGGTGTTTACATGCACCATATACAAATTGAAGAGCATTTGAATATCCAGAAAGTAAATGTAGCAATGGTTCTCAATGGAAGTGATGCACATGGATCTTCCTACAATCTGAGTGAAGTTTGGACAGGATTAGGAAAAGAGAGATTCCTCTGATCCTAAAAATAAAGATTTCATACAACCTAATTCAATTCGCGTTTTAATATGGATTTTCCAACTATGTCCCATGACAGCATATTAGGGCCATATATGTAAAAAAATAAAATAAAATACTGGGTTAATATTTCAAGGAAAAACAAACAATTTCTGAGATTTAAGTCACATATTTGCGGGGGGGGGGGGGGGGGGGGGGGGGAGTATACATTTGTGAGAAAAAACTTGCAAGAAAAATATCACAAATTTATGAGAAAAAACCCCATTCCATTGTTTTATTCTGCCAGGCAATCACATAGACTCAGTTTGCACTGGAGAGACGTCACCTGGCACGCATTATGCCTGCCATGGAAGAACTTATTAAATTGTACTTTTCATTTGGTTTTAGCAATAAGAAGATACTTGTTAGACCACAATTACCATATCATCCTAAGCACCCGAACTTTGAAAAGACATTGCATTCAAAGACGGAGACCAACTCATTGACTGCTTTAGGCAAGACAATCAATCAATCAACAAACCATCGAGAAAACTTTATGCTGTATCTTATTAAAATTACTCTGGATTTTTCATGACTAGTGGGACCATAGATCGATTTTTTGAGGAGTGGGTCACAATTCTATCTGTATCTCTTCCTCTACCTGCTGGGGTCACATAATACCCATTCCTGCCTACTGCAGAGGGCATTAATGCAAATGTGTAGGTATGCAAACCATAAAACATTAAGAAGAGGACAACAAGGTGAGAAACATCAACCAGACAGACGAGCAGCTGTAAAAAATCTCATCATCACTTGCTCTGCCTGCATATCAAATCACACAATGTGAAGGCTACAAAAACTGGCATTTGCCTCAAAGACTGGTTGTTTGTCAATCAAGAGGTGCTGTATGAGGTCCTGTGTTTTCACACTATTCCACACACAGTGTAAATAGGTAAGAATGTAAAAAGAAATCTCTGCATGGTACCTTTAATGGTACTGTGGAAAAATACTCCAGGGCTCTATTAATTTTACGCCGATAAACAGTGTCATTGCTCTCTTTTGCACATTTAAACTGTGCTTTTTTTATTTAATTGGCTGTGAAATTGCAAAAGTAAAGTCATGGTGTAACTGCATCTCACACATGAAGGGACAAAGTGCTCACAAATTTATACAGTAATAGTTAAAATTCAGTAATGGAAAATGATTCTAGCAATACAATTTTTTTTTTCTTATTATGATCTTAACTGCTAAAAACAAATAGACAAATCTGACAGCTGATTTCTGTGTTGAACAGCAGAGTGGAACTGAACACATTATCTGTAATGGTAGCTTGTGTACTTTGACAACCTGGATTCTTATATATATACTGAAAGCATCCATGTATTGTATCTATATGTATCTAACTACAGGATACACTGTTTAGAGGTGTAGAAGGAACATGGAAATGGCTCAAATTAATTGTATTACATCAAATTAATTAATTCCACACTGCTCACTGATACTTTTCGCGGGTATTTTTTCATGCATATTACTCATTCGACACACTTTGTTACTCTACTGGTAGAATGACCCAGCTGCTTGTGTACAGGCTCACATGCGCCTGTAGCACCCACTGATAAACGAGCAGAGGGATCTTCACGAACATGTGATCAATCATCTTATTAAGCTTATCTGATAACATGGTTCCTCAGAAACAAGACACAAGTACAACGCACACAAGTACAGACACACAATGCTTGTCAGAGTGTTTCCAGCAATCTCCTCTTAGATCAGTCTTGATTCTTGTACTTTAAACAAAGTGAAACCAAACAGATGTAGTATACCATTATCTCATTCCCTCTAGTGTGTGTCTGTGTGTGTATGTCTGCAGGGAGAGGAGAAAGATAGTAATAGAGTGGGTTGGGGGGGGGGGGGGGTTTGGGGTGCTGAAATAAAACACTTATTTTCACGCCATGTTTCTATGGCTGCAGATATGGATACTGGGTTTTAAGGGGTTTAGCTATATATCTCATATTTTACTCTTTTTACATGCAGCATTACAGAAGATAGCAAATGTTGTTTATTGTTACTTGGCAGAGTTTATGTTCACATTCATCTGTAACCTTAAGCATGACTGGTGATATCACAACTTATTTGGAAGCCTATCATGGTCAATCAATAGGCAACTTACAATGTTTTATTGTTAAACATTTAACACACAATTAACAATATAGATATATTCATAGATTCTGGGTCAATGAAGGAGAAGGAGTAAATGTGATTTTAAGATTTTTTTTTTAATGAGGTATGGTAGGAGTACTTTTGTCTTTGTCTTAAAGGGGACATGAAGTTTCACTGGAGACTCCATAGTCCAGAATATCACGATGACGACAGCAAAAATGTAGTGTTTTCCTGGTGCGAGGGTCCCAGAAACCCTATCCAAAGTTAAAATGGATTGTTGTCCATATGGGAGCAAATTACATCCCAAATCTACAGTCAGACCTGCTTAAACTGGACATCTCTGGACCAATCCCCTCTCTTGGCCGTGGGGTGGGTCACTTCAACCGGCTGCTGAGTCTTACACACTAGGCTTCCAGCTATTACAATGCAGGCTTCATTGACAATTTTAATTTGTTTTGGGAGTGTTGACAGCTTTATTGGAGGTATGGCCTCCACCCAAATAGGGTTGGCTCGGAAAACTTATCTTACTGTTTACAACACTCACATGCTTCACCGCTCCCAAGCCATTCATATGCATCTGCCCACTTTCGGTCAAGCCCCTTGCTCTCCTCCAGTGACTGGTTCACTAGTACTTGATGTCTTCCAGGTCTGAGCCACTGCCAGATCAGTTCCACCAATTTAATAAGTGCATATAACAGGCATGCACCTGTTATTGTAACTTCCCTTTCTGTTTTCTTTCAATTCATTTGTTTATGTTCATCTAACACTTTCCCAATTCCTGTTATTTCCGATTGCAACAAAAAGGAGAACACCACACCTGTGCATCATTATTACACAAATCCACTAAAATTGTCTTGATTCAATCGATTCCAATTCACCCCAAACATGAACTGAAACAGCTTGTACTTTTGAATGTCAGATCCCTCTCTAGTAAGAGTTTTTATATTTATGATTTTATCTCTCGACATTATCTTACTTTATTTTTAGCCAATTGTTGAACCAAATGGCTTTCCTCAGTTTCCTGTACTCATGTAGACGAGCTAAAGGGGATGAGGAGATGACGTATTTTTTCTAACAACTTCACTTGCTCCAAGTGTTTCTTTGGTTATTAAAGCTTAGCAATATACTGACTGTGACTATCTACCAATCTCGTAAGCACAATAAAAACTTTTCTGAATTTCATGTTGATCATTCCTACAAGTTACAATAAGATTTGTTTAACTTGGCAATTTGTGTTAATGACACATGTGACTCATAGGCTATGGATTTTTTAGATGCGCTGGCCTGGTTTGGTTTTGTGTAACATGTAAATACACACAACCGCAAATACATTTCTTTTTTTTCTGCTACCATGTCTGTATTAAAACAGTGTAATGTGACTGTTGTTGTAAAGTGAATCATTGACGACAATGCTGGAATTCAATTTTTAGATATAATTAATACTTTCAGAATCCAATGCTTGCTCAGTTGATGATCTAGTGCATGATTCTAATAATAACTAACTCAGAGAAACTCATGCATGTATTTGTCATGAATAGACTAAATTATTGCAACTCTCTGTTTCCAAACGTCTTCCAAACAAAACAATCTATAGATTACAACAACAAAAAGATCAGAAGATATAACTTCAGTCCTCCAGAGCCTTCATTGGTGACCCACTGTTTTCAGAATACAATTACACATTTTTGTTCTGAATTGTATTTTGAGTTTTGGTTTGCAAAGCACTTGCTGGTCTGGCTCCACAGTACTTCTCAGACATGCTGTGTGTTTATAACCACAGCAGATCTCTCTGGTCACAAGGTGGAAATGTCCTGAATTTGCCTAGAGCATTTCAAGGTTTTGTGACATGGCATTCAGTATTTATGCACCAACCAAAAGCAAAAGTTTGCCTGCTAAACTTAGACTGGCTCCAACACTGTGTTCTTTTAAAAGCAAACTATAAATACCTTACTTTTCAGTAAAGCTTTTCTTAAATGAACACATGGGTGTTTCTGTTTATTTGTACATTCTTTTCTTCTTCTTTTATTATGCAAAGCACTTTAAACAACTTTTGTATGGAAATACATTTGAATTCAATTTGAATTTAACTTAATCCTCCATGAATTAAAAAACACAAGTAGCCCTCAAATTAACTTTGAAAAAGTGACACTTTTTGTCAGCTAAAAAGAAGCATCGCCAAGAAACAGTGGAGAAAAAGTAAATGAATGCCTCTTTGTCATCATAAAATCTGACTTGAGAATTTAGCATAATGCTGTCAGAATTTACACCATTATATTTAATATCAATATCATAAATCCAGATTCATCAACTCTGCGGAATGTACCAGTGGGTGAGCTTCCACCTAAGACATCCTACAGTGTGACTATTACATTGGTGTCACTATCAACAAAGTGAAACCTCTGCTTAAGAAGTGTGAAGTGATTGTAGTGATTATTATTGTTTTGTGAGAGAGCCACTGGAAGGTGGATTAAACAGTTTGGTAGGTTCTAGTGCATATGTGGATAACTGACTAGTGACCTTGCTAATTACAGGCTGATCTCAAATCTTATTTTCCTTAGTAAACTTCTTGAGAACATTGTGTTTGACCAACTACATAATCATCTGAATCCTACTGTAATAATACATTAGATACATTCCAGTACCAGCCATAGCACTGACACTCCCTTATTAAAGGTAGTAAATGACCTGAGAATTTCAAACAATTGTGGCTTTCCTCTTTTTGTAAGATTTGAGTACTGTACTTTTATACAATAGATCATGGCATTTTAATTCAAGTTGAGAAATGGGTATCTCTCTGGCACAGTGCTTGGCTGGTTTTGTGACAAAAAAAATTTGACACTGAATGTGGTGTTCCTCAAGGAAGCATTCTAGGTCCTATAGTTTTTTCTTTATGGTCCCTCTGGGCAAAACTATTAATCACCATAACGTCAAATATCATTGTTATGCTGATGATATATAACAATATATCTATGTTTCACCAGACATCCCCAGATCGTTAAATGCTCTTTTTATCTCTCTTACTGACATCAACATTTGGATGAGTGAATTGTGCGGAAAACAGAAATTGTACTTATAGGTTCAGAAGCAAACACTAGTCATTGTTTACCTACATAACACATATTTTTGTAGCCATTTTAACAAGGTCACAGAGACATATTTCTTTCACACACACATTTTCAAAATTAGACTTTTTTAAAGTGAAATGATGCTGAAATGCAAAGAAAAGGCTTTTAAGAAAATTACAGTTAATTAAGAACACTGCAGGATTTTGACCAAAGTAAAGTTTTAAAGTCATTTTACAAATCTACAAAGCCTTACATAATCTAGCACCTTCATATATCATTGACTGCCTTTCACAAAAAAATCTCTGATCTTCTACTGCCGTTCTTTTAGAAGTTCCCAAAGTGTCCCACAAGAAATCTGGTGAGTCTGCTTTCTGTTTTTAATGGCCCTAAACTGTGGAACAGCCTCCCCTTGGATCTTAGAAGAGCAAACTCCCTTGGAGAATCTAAAAGGAAATTAAAGAAACCTTTAATTTAAGAAACCTTGGCAGACTTGACTTTGTTTTCTGACTGAGAATATCATATCAAACTTTGCCAACTCTTTCTGGCTTGTATGCAACGCTCACTAAGTTTGCATGGATCCATATAACTGACTCCAGTGCCCCATTTATTTTATAATCCTTGCACACCAGTATTCCATATCCAGATTCGGTGATGATGAGGAAAAACTTTTTGTAAATGAAAATAAGCCTCAGTAAAGAAATATAATACTTTGTCTACTAATTGGCAGCTCTGTGTTCTGTAAACACACCATCAGTAGCTGATTGGACAGGACTGGACACAATGCATTCTGATTGTTGTTGTTAAGAGCAATATGGGAAATGTACAGCCTTTTTCTCTGCTTTCATTAGCACATTTCTACTACATACATGACCTAGTTTTCATCACAAGATCACAAGAAAGCTTGAACTCATCATTTCAAACAGACTGATTTTTTAAATTTTATCGATCTAAGACTGCTTGATTAAATTACTTTGGAAAATGATCAGTTTGTTTAATGCAAAAATAAACAAAGATACACACACAAACACATGCGCGCGCACACACACACACAGACACACACAAACACACACACACACACACACACACTAAGCTGCACACAGACAAACACATGCTCACTCAAGTGCACACAGGTGCTCTAACCAGTAACTGATTGAATTTACGGCAGTCTAAGCCTGGTGAGCGGAGCCCAGAGAGCATCCATGGCGTGTGTTTAGAGGTCCCCCAGGACTATTAAATCAGCCCAGAGTGGATCAGGAAGTCATTGCCATAGCGACGGGGAAAAGCAGGGGCCTGATTTACAATGGCCCCACCAAATGCTGTAAACACATCCTACTATCATGATCAATCACACACTACTGTCACACACACACAAATCCAGGTCTTACTGTTTTTCTTCCCTTTAGCCATTTTATTTCGGGGTTGATGGTGTAAAGCAGGGTCCTGTTCCCCTTGGCAGAACTCTTGAACAGTGGTCAGTAGGCTGTCACGGTTCAGTAACTGAAGTCTACCCAGTTCTACTTAATTCCAGGAGCAGGCAGAGACCTTCTGTTACAGAGGAGACTGAATGACAGTGAATATTTCATGGATTTAGTGGTGCTATGAGAGGCTAGGTCACACCTGCAATTTGTTAATTTAGCAAAAAGAGGATGGTGCTTAGTTGTTTTTTGCCCTGTTTGATCTTATAGGACTTTTCCCACAATGGAAACTTAATTTGTATCCACTGTCATGGATTCTGCCTTTGTCTCCACTTTTCTCCACCTACTTTGGGGATGAATTCCTGGAACAAAATTGCATGGCTCAGGAGGTGGTGCTATCATTAAATTCATTTTGCAGGTCCTCTCTGTGGGATGGAAAGCAACAGTTTTTACGACACAGCAATTACTAACGTAGGAAATGTGTTAAGCTAAACACTGCAAGGAAGGAAGTGGGTGTCAATAAACAGATGATATTCTGATTTAGAGTATCTAACATTTGTTTTACATTATAAACACTTTTGCCTTCCAATGTGGTTGGACAACAAGCATAACTTGGTACAAACTAGCATAACTTGAGCCTTAGCTGTTAGATGTGGATCACTGTGGATCACTATGTTCCCAGATTGTTAATTTCCTATTGTGAGAACATTTCCTTCATGATATATTTCAGAATTATTGCTAAGGAGGATTAACAGCTTTCATTTGCCTTGAAGTCAGCCCACACCTGAGCACACGTGAATGAAACCCTGCAGTGTTTACTGAAAGAGATGTAGAGGGACAGAGGGAGGGGTTGGGGGGGGGGGGGGGGGGGACACTGAATCTATAGGACAGGAGGAGATATTAAGTTGGAGGTGAGAAATAACTGGTGCAATGCAGGTGAGAGAAGAAGAGGTTTAGCGGGGGGTAGAAGGGGAGCCAGAGTCAGGCCTCTGCAGTGCTTTGCTGTAGGAGAACATCAATCCATAGCCCATTTAGCTGCCATCTCTGCCTTCAGACACCAAGGGGACCCCGTATTGTGAGAACAGGGAGGATATGCACAGGCCCTGCTGCACTGTACACCGTTAACTGCACTATGCAAAATTATTCACTCTTATTATTGACTCTTGGTGCACACTGCAGTAAATACAGTTATCTTGCATTCAGTCCCTTTATCACTTTTCACTTTTATGCAAGCACTATCTACTGTAATGTGATAAGTGTAAAAAAAAAAAACAGTGGGGTTTTTTGTATCAATATGTCACCATGCTGTTTTTTAATCATCCAGCTAAATGGTTTTGTTCTCTGTTTTGTAAAACTTTCTGCTGTAATGAGCCTTTAAATCCTGTCCTCCTGCTGTGACCAAGCTGCAGCATTTATAATCGCTTTACAATTGACACAGCCTCTTTACACTGGAGCAATAATGCCGAAATGTGACACAAGGAAAAGTCCCAGCTTGTCTCCAGCTTGTACAGCGCAGATCGTCCGATACAGTATCCATTATCACCATAACTCACAGTGCTCCAATGTGTAAAGCACTGGCCCAATATCCATTTATCTCTGTGTATATTCTTGTCCCCTTCCCTCTGTATTATTTTGTTTGCCTCCCATTAGAGTGTTGACAGACAGTGGATGCTTCATGCTGTGGAGATGCAGGGTGCGTGGGAGTTGATGGCCAGGATTATGCCACACTGTGCGGTGGATTTCTGATATTTAACAGGAAATGCATGTGAAAAATCTGCATGCTGCACCCTAATAGTGAACCAATCATCAGTCAATGAGAAGAGTCTCAGTCAACCAAGTTTTCATTGGTCTGTAAGTTGCAGGAAAAAAAAACTCCTCAAGGTAATCGATTTAGGTCATATTAGGACAAAATCTGGTATATGAAAGGACCATGTATAAAACACTAGAGGGATTTTAATTTAAAACAACAGATACAGGAAGGATACAAGAAGTGATGACATGTGGCGACACCTGGCCGAGGCAACCAGTGAAGTCATAATAATAGTTAATCAATAGGCATTTAACCAATTGATTTATTATGTTTGTATAACATTTTTGTGTTTAACTGAACACTGTGGTGCATCCAGTGACATACAGAATATCATATGTGAAGAAGGGCTGACTTCCTGACTTTATTTTACCCAGTTATCTGTATGTCCTCTGTTTGCCTGAACTGTATGTCCTCTGTTTGCCTGTGTTTTGCTTTATAATTTTATGGTCTTATGTTTTAATTTAGTTTTTATTGCTTTTCTTCTGCCTCATTGATTGTATGTTTTTATTGCCTTTGTTTTTTAATGTTTGCACGTTTTTATGGTCTTTTTGTATTCTGTTACACTTTGTGAAATGTATTTTCTATCAAAGGTGTTATAATAAATACATATTATTATTATAATTATTATTTTTATTGATCATGATCAAATTTATAGTAAGTTTAATGTATAATATGTAATCCCAACACAGTCATTTAGAGTTGTTTTTTGTTGCTTTTGAATTCCATATTTCATTCAAAGAGTTTTTAATTCTCACACTTGCTAACCTGCAATATGATATAATGCTATTTTTAAAATGTTTTTAATGTCTTACTCAGTTTAGCCTTAGCAGTACACCTACAGTCCATCTCTCAGTTTCTCTTTTTTCTCCCACACTGCAGATTAACTGAAGCTGTTTTTCTTAACCTATCGTACTTTTTGTTTCAGTTCTTTTCTCCTCTCCTCTGGAATCTGTATTTGTCTAATTCTCTTAGACAGCACTCAGTAAATATTATCATGATATATGATGAATATAATATGATATATTATAGTAAATATATCAAACTGTTGATAAATCACATTTCTTTATCAAAGGCTGCTGAACCTCAAATAGTTGGCCTTCAGTAATGCAGACTCTTGCATTCTCACAAAGAATATAGCTCTTCCAGACATCTATAACTGAAATAATAACAAAGTTACCTAAAAATGTACACATTACATATTACTCATTTGAAAAGTGATTATATTACTAATTATTCATATGTACATTCATCAAATATAAATGTGTGTTTTTAAAAGTTACTTAGGGGCTGTGCTCTGGGGCTCAACTGGAAATTCCCCCTGAGGATGTAATGAAAACTGTTCACACAGTACATTTTGAAAGAACAAAGGTCAATGGGGAAACTCCAGCAGTGGGCCAGAAGACTAATGGTATAACTTTATCACACAGTGAGTCAGTCAGTCAGTGACAGACAGTCAGGGTTACAAAGCTGATCCAGCCAAAAATATGACTCAACTCATTTAATCTTTTAAGGTCTTTCCCAACTTTTTCCGAAGACGTGTTAGAAAAGGGAGCGTGGCTCATGGCTTCATTAATGAGTGCCATCATGAGTGCCAAGGGTGCTCATCATTGCATCTCAGTCGTCTAACTGACCCAGATGTCCTAACGAATGTACTCATCACTGTCATCATTTATTAGATAGAATACAGATTTCTGCAGCCCATTAAACAATGATCCGACAAGACGGATTCATTTCTATTTGCTCTGCAGCATTCTGCTGGACTCATCCTGGAAGCATGATTACAGTTGGCATGAAATAAAGTTAAAAGTAAGACTGGTTATCTATAATGCTACTGCTGTTTGGACCATAGGCACAAACAACAGTCAGAATTCCTTCCCCCCACCCAAAGGCAGAGGGAGGCTACCCTCTCGTCTAGCGGGGTAAACATACAGGCACCAAGCCGGGGGGCAATAAGTATTGCCACCTCTGCCCGGCGCTTCTCACCAGTGGCAACTCCAGAGTGGAAGAGAGTCCAACCCCTCTCGAGAAGACTGGTTCCAGAGCCCTTGCTGTGTGAGGTGCGGCCGACTATATCTAGCTAGAACTGGTTGTGGTTGGTTGTGAACCTTGTATGTCCAAAACTATGGTGGCCGAAAAGGGCAAACACGCAGCAACGGCCAAACGCTGCAAATACATAAACGATGCAGAACCAAAGACACACAAACACACAAAACGGTAGCCTATTGGGGCCAACCACTTCATTTGGGGGGAAACGGCTACAATACAGAAACGATGCAAACTCCAAAAAACAAACGAAAGTCAAAACAAATGCAACTACAAAATAACACTGCAAATAAAAAACATGCTGCAAGAAACAAAAACAAATGCATAAACGTCAAACGCGCTGCAAATTAGGAAATGATGCAAAGCCAGAAATGGTGCAAATCAAGAAAACACCTGCATTAAAAGAAACCCTGCATAACCACTCACTACAATGGAATTGCCCCAAACCTACAGGGGGCGCTCTGGGTTTGTCTCGACTCAACGGGAGGCGCTTTCATTCAAAGCAGCATGGGCATGGCACTGACCCGCAGTCGTCTCACTCTCTCCCTTATACCTGCCTCCCGTTGAGTTGAGACAATCTAGAGCGCCCCCTGTAGGATTTATAGTTGTATTTGTTTTGACTTTTGTTTGTGTTTTGGAGTTTGCATCGTTTCTGTACTTGCAGCTGTTCTCCCCCAAATGAAGCGGTTGGCCCCGGTCAGCCACCATAGTTTTGTGTGTTTGTGTGTCTTTGGTTCTGCATCGTTTATGTATTTGCAGTGTTTGGCCGTTGCTGCGCGTTTGCCTATGTCGGCCACAGTACAAAACCATGACTTGCCTTGAAATTTTAAAAGCCAGTGGATCCAATGGAAGAACGACATTGAGTCACAAGCTCTTTTTAACTCTTTTCATTGTTTAAATGTCATCCCAAAGACAGAAGCAAATGGTGTGTTGCCTTTATGTTAATGTGTGTCAAGTCAGTGCTGTGTTGGAAGGCCTGTCTTAGTATGATTGCTGTTGTGACTCTTCAGTAAAATGAAATATAATATGCTTCCTCTCAGTCCTGCCTCAGCAGAACTGTAAGAAGATAGCTCATCTAACTGATGCCTTCTTCTTCTCACTGCCAAAGCACAGACAGTTTTCCTTCTCCTAACTGGATTATCAGTAATCAATAGTGATTATGGGGTGAAGCTGCCCTGGCCGATAGCTGGGGTTTGTGTGCCAAGAGTCAGGAGTCAGTAATCAGTACAGAAGAGGGTAGGAGGGGGACAATGTCTTCTCTCAGCCAAATAACACTACTGCCAGGTCATCAGTATCTACTCCAACAACAGAAATCATCCCAGCTACACTGCTTTAATCACAAGTACAACCAACTTACATATTCACATATACGCTCACAGGTATGCTCAGTTCAATGTAAACATAATGTATGTATTTCAGAAACACATCTGTATGCAAAATTGTGTGCACACATGTACACATAGTATACACACACACATATTATACATCACATAATATAGCTAGCAGCAAAAGACTCATCTAAAAAATATGAACGTGAGTTATCAGTCAGGGTTATTTTCTGATACCCCTAAGGGTTCCTTCATGCCACTAAGACAATTAGTAGTCCTGAGTCATAGCTGGCTAGAAACAGGAGTGTAGGAGTGAAAGCTGCTAAAAACAGCAGCAACAACACCTGATATGAGGTAGAAAGCTACTGTAGGATGCTAATTTTCCAACAAATGATTTTCAGTGAGACATCACAGGTATAGACGGCAAAGATCCCGACCAAGTCTGAGTGGAAATTCATTTTAAAATTTTGAAGGTGTGATCCATATGAAGGTGTTGCCTCAGATAGTATGTGGTGGCTTGGTCGTACAGTATAATGCCCTCAAACTTCTCGTAGAGGCCATGCCCTGCATTTTCCTTGTCTGCAGCTCTGAAAATTCATGTAAAGAACTGAGAAAATGGCTCAAGGTCACTCACACACACATATAAAAGCCATATAAGGTTATATAAAACCTTTTTAATTATGCTGAAATGTAAAATACTAACATCTACATGTATTACAATTAATAATTTGAAAAAGCAACAGTTTAATAAAGTAATAGTTTACACAGGATACCAAAGATCCCAACAAGCATAATTCTCTCATTTTAGAGCATGATATCATCGGAAGCTATTGTTCCACAGTGAATAAATTATCGGCAGTGATATAGATGCAGCTCAGAAAACATGTAAACAAAACATATTTGTCGAAATATATTTCCAAAGCTATTTGTATTCAAGCATGCAAGACTGTTCTGAAGTCAAAAAATCAATTAATTATGAATTATTTAACTGTAAATTTATTTTTTACTCAAACAAGCGCAACCGGCAGCCTAAATAACCTGAAATAATTATATTAAAATCCCAGACTGTCCCTTTCCTACAACTATCATTTAAATTTTGAAAATGTTGATGTAAAAATGTTTGTCTCACACTGTAGTACAAAAAAAAATCCAAATAAATAAATGAGGTGTGATTCTTTTACAGCTAATTACGCTGTGATTATGTACAATTCCTTTAATGATGAGACCTTTCATTTTGAATTTATGTTTCCCTGCGCTTTAAACATCCACTTCTTGGTGCTAATTATTGAGTATACACACACATACATGCAATGCACTTGGGTTTATCATATACACTTGTAATTAACATGCAGACCTTTGTCCCTGCTCCCTTGTTTTTTTCCCTCTGGTCTTACAGTTCTGTTCCCCTCTGGTTTGATAAGCTGAATAAAGCATCAATCCCGGCTCACATGCATCAGTCTCTCTCTGTTCTGCTCTCCATGGAAAACTTTATTTATGGACAATTATAAGTTTCCACAATGTTTAATAGTCACATGTATAGACTGAAACACTCAGCACATGTATCTCCTGTCTCTGTATACCTGTTCACACAAAGAGCTATTTATTAACACACACTTTCTCTATTTTGACACCTATGACTCATCATTGAGACATGTGTACTTTTTTTGGACATGAAGTGATATTCTCACATCAAAAAATACTTGTTAAAAGAGACAACAAGTTCTCACCTCTGGTTTAACATCTGTGCTTGAAATAGCAACAAACAAAACTTAATTAAGAACTGACAACAATATGTATTCCAAGCTGAATTTCTCTCTCCAAATGTCTTTGAATGAACATCTCACACACACACACACACACACACATACACACACACACACACACACACACACACACACACACACACAATGCAGACTTCAGCTCTATCTTCTCTCTTCCAGCGCTGCTCCCCAGAAGCCTGAGGTAACTTGTGGCATTTCAGCGCTTTCTCTCTGAGGCAACCAGAGCCTCCCACAGCTTTCCGAAATGCTGCCACTCTGTCCTTGATTTTCCTTACCTCATGTCCTCACTTTTCCCTGTCTTGGGTCATATTTTTGTGCAGATATGAAAAAAGTGCAGCTGTGACGAATGTTATTTTCTTGAAGCATGGTGAGGCTTTTTACTTGCCTTTCCTTTATAGACTTTGCCATAGATCTAAGTGGGACGAAAGCTGCAGTAGAGGGTGTATCATTGTCAACCCAGTGGCACACTGAATCTCTGGTGTATGAATGTGTTACTGCACAGGGTACACAAGTGTTTGGTGCTAAATATGTAACATTAATGTGGTGGAACAACAATATGTATGTTATGCATTTTTTTTCACCAGCAGATCAATTTGTACAAAATATATGCAAACTAAAAACAATTCATATGCCAACAGTGTAAAGCCTCAGACATACACACACGACACACTGGGATATTTTTAAGATTTAAACATTTGTCACTGGTCCCAGTCTTGTATGCTCCTACAGCTAATCTACGTCTAACTAGATGTAACTAAATAATAACATCCAACATACAAGTAGTACATGTCTTAACTGTATATGGCATTGAGTGTCCATGTTTTTGTTCAAATAAAAATTGCATTGTACTTCTTTCAATAAGTTCAAAAAACACAGGGTTACTCAAGTGGAATAGCTCTTTCAGTGAAATCCTTCTCTGTGGAAAAGTATCACAAGAGGTTGCAATAGAGGAAGACCTCAACTGCGATAAACTACATGATGTGGTAGAGCAGAATCATGAGGGTACTTGCTTTGCTTTGTAATGAAACAAGGCCTTTGGTTAAGAAAAGTCCACAATTCTTTTTCCTAAACTCTGCAAGCAGGATTTTTTTTTCAGAAAACTGTCAGTTTATGCAACTGTATAAAGGTTCATATGAGATATGCATTGCTGTTAGCTGCCAAAGTCTTTTGGATACTGACACTAGGGGCCTGCCAAAGTCAGACATTTACAACTTCTTCTATAGTAGCTACAACGATGTAATTTACTCTAAATATTGCTTGTGGTTACTGTATGGATATCTAATGGATATTAAATCACACCTCATTAGGCACAATACACATAGAATCTGAATTTAACTTACAAATGTTGATGCACTGATGCAGCTTTTCCAAACCATCTGATACCAGTGCTTTCTTTTATCACATTTAAAGTCTGTGTGTACCTTGGTGCAAAATCATTGGTGCAATTTGTATGTACAGTAACATGAAGGGAGACCTGTGGCACTAAAACTGAGTCAGCAGCTGACCATGATAAAAGACGCTGGCTCTCTCTCTCTGTGAACAACCTCTAGCATGTCCTCTGACAATGTTTGATATAGGATTACATTATAATACACACTGTCCAAGCTAACCTGGATACACAGGTCTGCACACAAAGAAACCAAACACAATGTTTGCCTGATTATATCCTGCATGTTAAACTGCACCTTCTTTAACAATACTCAGCCCATTTGCCTTTCTACATTCATTTCCCCCCTGGTGTCTGCCAATGTAGTCCCTGTACTGTATTTGTTGTGAAGTGAAGGCCATCGGAAATAGGCTGGTACAGTAAGTGATGACTGTGCCGGCCACAATGACACACAGGAGCCTAGAGCTACAGCACACTCGCTCAGAACGCAGCACAGTCTCTAATTAACTAATGAAATATTAACCACCTCTTCATTCTCCTTCTATTCTGTCTGCCTTCTTCTACACGTTTCTCTCCGTGTTTCTTATTACCCATCCTCTTTACCCCCATTTTTCATGGCCTTACATGCTGTATAGATGAAGTCAAATCTCCATAAGATAATTTAAAGATACAAAATGTACATGTATATGCCTTGTTCTCATTTTCCATGATACTGACACTCCAATGTCATTATTTAGAAGGTATAATAACAGGCAGCATAAAGAAAAATAGATGGCGAGTGAGCAAAGAAAATCTAATGACATATACTCACTTTAATTGAAAACATTATATGCAATACTGTGTGTGTGTGTGTGTGTGTGCGTGCGTGTGTGCGTGCGTGCGTGCGTGCGTGCGTGCGTGCGTGCGTGCGTGTTTGTGTGTGTGGAGGCATGGCTGTTTGAATGTTCAAAATCATTTTTCTTACATGCCCACAATTGACGTTTTAGCAATCAAAAGCAAAGACAAGAAAGTGCCACAATATAAAGCACACACACACACTAAACGACAGCCACTAGGTCCATGTGCTGCTGTGATATTGGCAGCTCGGCTCTGTGCCTATCAATAAAGCTCTGGAACAGGCCAGAGGGCCAGGACCCCATGCTGTTCTCCCAGGTGCCTGATCTATATTAAGGTGGGTTTCCAGACAAGCTGGGCCAACAGGGGGTACACAGCAAGGGGAGGTGAGGTGGCCTGAACAGCAGTTGGCTACCTCCTGCCATGACTCTCAGAAAGCATTCATCGGCAACACAGACACAAAAGAGCGAGTAGGTTAACACGTAATGCATATAGCTAGAAAACTTCACTTCCTGCGATAGTGGTTTAGCAATAGGAGGTGGTAGCAGCACGTGGCCAAGCATCATTTTGCTATCACAAGTTAGTATGATCATGGGAGCAAGTGTAAAATTTACAGCATTGTAATTTAATTTCAGAATGGTCTTTTTATACTTAAAAAACCTGCATGTTCATTTGTTTCTTTCATATCTTGCTGCATCTGTTTTCTGATGCCAACACCACTGGGCATGCCTGGGGAACAACACAATATTTCTTTCAGGACACTGAGTTTTTATTAGGTGACAAACCCACTGGTTATCTGTCCTCAATTGCTACTCTCCATGTTTCATAAGTGTAGTACATTTCATATTTGTGTCTGTGTATTCATAATGTCATATTTGTACTACACATTGACATATAGTCCTTTTCTTCCTCACAGCTTTCAAGAATCATCTTTCGCAGCAGCAACTTATGATCTCTGCAATATTCAGCCTTCACCTAATATAAACTCCATGTCCTGAAAGGTGGCCGAGTGTATTGTGTTGTTCCCTGGACTGCCTGATTTTTTTGAGCATCACACATGAATGCAGCAAGATGTAAAAGGGAGAAATGACATACTGTGTTTCGAAAGGATAAAAGGAGGTGGAAGAGGCTGAAGAGGATAAATCATTTGAGGATAAGGAGAGGAAACACTGAATATTGGTGCTTTCACACATGTCTTGTTTGGAGTGATTGATTCAGCCCAAGAACCATGACCACTACTAATGAATTATAACTGGGAAGATGCAAGATATTTAGGTGTGCAATTAAGTGACTCTGTAGCTTACTTGAGTCTTTACAGACGCCCTTCGTGTACACTTAAATATCACTACATGCACATATACTGAACTTACAAAAATGAAGCAAAAGACCATCAGTAACTTACAAAGGGATGAAACAAAGATTGTATTAGTGTTATAAGACACTATGATGCTATACATTCTGATAGATAGATTATAAGATAGATAAGATAGATTTTATGTTAGGATCCTGCTCAGACCCGTTGTAATAATACTCTAGCTAGTTACAAATTCTACTCCTATTCCCTCCCAGAATATATGAACATGTAAATATTGTTAGTTTCATGATAGTGGTCATGTCACAAATCATCATACACTTTTTCAATGAGCACAGAGAAACTATCCACCTTCAACATGAAAACAGCCTTGTAATGTCAAACTCTGCACATACATCATTCTGCACAGTAAAGCTCAAACATCCAAATGAAGTAAGAAGAGGCAAAAACACATTTTGTCAATGAAGATGTATTCAGAATTATAAAACTAACCAGGTTTTTGATTTGCTTTGGCTTTTTTGGCTTTTTTTTGTTTGTTTCAGTAATTAGTGAATTCTTGTCATTGTTAGAAGCAGCCATTACCACACTGGATTCAAATTCCTTTCACAAGCACAGGGGATTCACAGGAAATCATGCATGCATTCAATTCAGTGTTGCAGTTTTTAAATGTATCTCACTGTTTACTGTCTCACTCTCCTGACACCATATCAGAGCTATATAAACTTACTGCTAATGCAAACCAAACATTTCCTACTACTTTCTTGGTTTTCTATACTTTTCACCATTTGATCATTTTTAATGTTTGCCAGGTAATAATGGAATAAGAAGGAGCAGCCTCTTAGATAAATAACTGCAGGCCACAGACTGCACACCTCCAATTCTTCAGCAACACAACACACTCTTTTCTCCACACTCACACTGTGCACTCCATGAAATCTGACGTGCAGACTTTTCTAATGTATCAGTTTTTAAGTTCTTACTTCACTTAAACAGAAGGAAAAGGTTTTGGGCATCTCCTCAAATAATATTTTAATAGCTCCAGCAGCAAAGCCAACTTTTTTTACAACATACAGAGAGGTGTCGCTAAAATGTTGTCCAGTCTATTTATATAAATGACTGTAGATTCAATATTACAAAGCATCTCTCAATAAATACAGTCACAAATTACCAGCCTCCAAAATGACCATAAAGTTGAATAAACATCTCCATAAAACAGTTTCAACAATAGCTGAACATTATAACTTTAATGGAGGTCGGATTTATTGCAGTGATGTTTTATTACACTGCACCAGTTTTACGCTAGGTGTACCTAATAAACTGGCAGATGAGTGTATGTTCATATGTTACATGCCACCGACTATAATTATACTTTCTATGGCACTTGGCCAATTAAGACTACATTACTGCATCTTTAGCCACAAGGTGCTTCATTATCATGGTTCCTGTTAATGGCACTTGGTTCTGTGAGAGATTATAAAAAAGGCTGTTAATAAATCCACAGGGATTCAACGTTTGATTTAGACCCATGCCTAGATTTGAAACTCAATTCAGATTTGCATGAAATAGCCTAATAACAAGCCAATCATAAACCTCCTTCCTTCTCCCCAACCAGGGACATCTGGAAAGGACAAAATCTACCTTTCATCAGCAGAGGTTGATAATATCAGGCTTCAGAGAGGCCACGCTGACACAGGACAAAACATACCCAGGTGCACAGCTGACACTGACTCTCTCTCTTTCTTTCTCTCTGTCTGTCTGTGGGTGTCCAAAGAAACAAAGTAAGCAAGCAAACAAAAATGCACACACTAGAACTTAAATGGGCAAACATTTGACAACTAAAGGGGTGAAACCTTACAGCAGCCACAGATGTGATGTGCAACCACAGCTGCAAATATATCTCTTTTACACAAATCTGCATACAATACACTGTGAGACATGATGACACTAGTAATGATTGCAGTATCTGTATAGTTGCTATCAAACTTCCTCAGGGCCCAGTTTATTTACAGTCAGAAGGACAGATTTCATATCGGCCATGTATTCTTGGAAGACCACCATAAAATATTAATATACACCACTCACACTGTCAATGTGTCAAAAGGTGACATTGGAGTTTGGAGACACTTAGCACCAGTCTCACAACATCTTTGCTCTGTCACCCACTGTAACACTATCTGTTAGTTTACTCTGCAATGCAAGCAACAGAAACTGTGTGAAAGAACAAACAAGCAAGCAAGCAAGCAGCAAGCAAGGTTTCAGTATGGACATTGTCTTTGAACTATATTAATGTGTATAATCATAGATATAATTGCCACATGTTAGCATGTATTGTCCATTTGGTAGACCATCTGAATATCCCATATCTGCTAGATGTTTTCTCATAATTATTGTTTGTAAATGAAGTCAAAGTGTGTTTGACTGAACCAAAGCATATTTTA
The DNA here is from genome assembly GCF_027409825.1 of Scomber japonicus. Classification (NCBI taxonomy): domain Eukaryota; kingdom Metazoa; phylum Chordata; class Actinopteri; order Scombriformes; family Scombridae; genus Scomber; species Scomber japonicus. Next base: position 20,064,097 of record NC_070588.1, read on the forward strand.
GAGTTAGAGATTGCATACAGAATAGATTTTAAGTAGGCGAGGGTCCATGCTAGATAATGCAAATTGGGTTGAAGACACATTCATGCTAGTTGCAACTGTTTCAACATGAGTGGAAAAACTGGAAGCACAATTTTGTGTTTCCTGAGCTGTATGACTCACTTCATAATCATACAGAGACAGGGCTGAAAACAAGAAGTTATGAATAAAAAAAATAAGGCAAAGTACAGTTTACGGTAACTAACCACTAACAACATGATGCAAGTTGAATGTGGTTTCTATATATGTACCACTTGATGCAAAGAGTATGTGAATGATTATGGAAATACATGTACATGCACATACACACACATATGAATCAACTTATGCAAATATACGTTACCTCGTTGAGACCCCCTGAATGGAATGTATTCATATGAAAAATCCATGTACATTCCTTTCTATGTAACCTCTGATTTACATCACCACCTCTACACATTTGTTTTATGGCACAAAATGAGCACACTGAGGCTTCCTGGCTTCTTGAAAATGTCTTGCAAGATGACTTATTATCATTTCTGCATGGCACTTTTGTCTAGTTGGCAGACAATTACTCAACGAGTTGCTAGGCCAGCCAGCTGCATAATCTTCTAATAGTGTAAATGGAGTTCTGTCTGTTACACTGAATTTATAAACACACAAACATGCTACTTGCATAGCAGGAACACTTGGAGATAATGAATCATTTCAGTGAAGATTACATTAGCCAGAACGGTGTTAAAGGACCAGTGTGTAGGATTTCACGGCATCCAGCAGTGAGGTTGGAGATTGCAACAAACTGAATAGTGCAACTAATGAAGCTTTTCTAAAATGGTGGATAAACACATTTCATTTAAGTCCTCAAACTAAAAGTCTCCCTTCATTTAGCCATTTAAAAGCTTTTTATTTGAAGCAGGAATCTTATAATCTTATCTTGTCATATGTCTACTCTTACAATGCTGAAAGCAATCAGCAGGCAGTAAAATAAGGCAAATATCTAAAGGTACAAAAAGGAACAAAGAGAGAGGCTAATGTTCAAAAGATAATGATTCAGGTAGAAGCCACAGATAGGATAGAGATGTCAAAGAATAAGTAGGTAATAAGCCTTACCAAACACATCTTGCTGTAATCTTTGTTTCTGTGGATGTTTGTACACTCCACTGGCATGTTATGGATCAGATTTCAGCTCCAACAAGTACAGACATAGTTGAGAAGTTTATACTTTGAGAAAACAACCAGAGTAAGAAGCAAAATCTGCCTATGGAGCCTGAAGAAGCTTCCTGAAGCCAATAAGAAAAGAATTGGCTGATCAGAAAACAGAAAAAAGCTAAACTAAGGGGCTGCATACAATACCAGTATGAGAATCATAAAAAGCTACTCTAGTGAAGTCCAAAAACATGGAGCTGGAAATTAGCGAGGTCCCCTTTAAAGAATGATGACAGACAATAAAGCAAAGACAAGATCAGATGATCTACGATGATCTATGATGATCAATTAATAAATGAATGACTAATATTATTTCTCATCACCTGTAAGGAAATGTGATACTATACTGTAGCTAATGTGCATATTTTATTAATTTTCAGAGCTCTTTTTATACATTTGAACCTTGATTATTTTTTACCTCTGAATCCGCTCAACAGTCAACAAAATAGTCTTAAATTCCATTTACCCCAATCTCATGGTCTTCATTCATCCAATGGAGTGGGTTCTGGTGTTGTCACATAACTTTTCTGTTGCCAATTTGATGGACATATTTGTGTTAACATCATCTCTCAGTGGGTGTACACAATGGCATTGGCTGACTGACAGTTGAGTGCCAGCTTTGCTTCTGTAGGACACCTGTTGTCAACTTTCATCTTATGCTACATGCAAACTTTGATATATGTTTATGTCTGTCCGTCTATTTACTGATTCAATGTTTGTAGCACCAAACATGCTGTTCAGTTTGATTTCCATTTGGAAACTTGAAGCTAATTAGCCAAGCTTGCTAACGTTAGCACTGATTCCTAATTGATTTTACTTTTTGTGCACATTTCCAGAATGGAGCATGTGTAGCTGATATTAGCTATGTGTCTGTCAGGGGTTAAGAGGACATAATGTAACAAAATGATCGGATCCTAAATTTACAGGAACAGTTAGCCTCAATGTGACCTCAGTTGACTAACTCCCACTTTAGGGGGTAGGATAAGGCTCAGCCCTTATAGAGATCCCCTTTGGGAAACCACAGATTAAGCATATACACTTGACTACATTCAGTTGAAAGGAATAAACAGTTATTATCATTATCATATCAAGTGTTTGGGCAACAGGTAGGAAGAAAACAAACGATGTTGCTTCAAACGTGTCATGTTCAAACGTTTGCTGAGCCGTGGCAACAGAAGCCTGTGCTGCTACAAGTGACCACAGAACACTGCCACATCTAATTCTGAGCAAGGAGCTCACATCACTATCATAACAGCAGGGAAACACTATTCCAATGACACATTGTGATACATGAAATCAACTAGGTTGTACCAGGTAATATGTGCAGTTACTACTAGTAGTACCATTATGGCAACAATGAGCATGATTATTTAGTAGTTTGTGTAACTACGCCTCCTCTAAACAAAACTAACTCTAACAGTCAGTAACTCTCAGTTAACTTTTTAGTAGTCAAACTCATAACATAGTGTATTGAATCATGACCACAAACAGCAAGAGCAGAAAAATATAATCCCTACACAAAACAATCATTTCCACATCGCAGAAGCCAGTGTTAGAAGTTAATTAACAGTCAAGTAAGGCTTGTTTGTCACTTTCTTTTTTTGGCCTGGTGACCCTCTGCCGATCTCACATCTTACTTTCTTACATGTAAGGCTCAATGCCCCAGTGGAGGGTGGCTGGTACATTTTCTCCAACATGTTTGTTGTTTTTTTATATTTATATTTAGAGTGAGTGTGGTGGATTATGTGTATTGCTTAGATATCAAATCCAACTAAACCAATGAGATAGGTCTGGCTATCTGCTATCTGCACTCAGCTATTGTGGCTAACACTAGCCACAATAGCAGGTGTTCTAAAAAAATAATTAATGAATGAAACGTAACATCTACTGGAAACCAGTGCAGAGTTATAAATCAGTAGTTGTACTGTACATAACCAAAAGAGGACTTGTTGAAAAGGTGGAGAAAAACATTTTGCATCAATGTTAATAGCCTACAGAGCTACAATGCTCTCCGGGCTGTAGTGTACCTTAGAAGTTAATTGTTCATCTCCAAGCAACACCAGCTTTCAAACAACAGTTAACTGATGCCAAGGGAAACAGCAAACCAGAGACATAGATGCTGTTTCCCCAGATATGTCCAGAAACCATTGTTATCAACTTTTTGAAAAGTAGAGAACTGTGCATAATGGCTGCAGCATCATTATTTCCACACTCAAAAAGTGAGAAGAATTCAAATTTCAGTTCATCTTTAATGCATAGGTGTACTCATGTAAGCCTGCAGTCTTATCTCTGTTGCTACAAACTATGCAGGTCCAGAGGTATCGTGCAGTATATTGTTGTCCTTTTGGTGAGGAAAACATACACTTTTAAAAATGGGATTCATTGGCTGACTGGGTTATTAAGACAATTCTTATTGGGATGTTACCTGACATGAGCTACAGTATAGATATAGAAATAGTTTAAGACTGTGGTTATGCATGCACTTTATTCCCTTGAAAAAAATATATTTGGTAAAAGCTTGGAAAGACCATTTAAAATTTGACTCCATTTTCCACATTAAATATTGACGAAACGGATACAAATACTGAAAGTGAATGTTCAACCAAATGCCCTTGTATTGCAGGATTAAGTGTTCCATCTCGAATGCATTAACCTTTATTAATTAGGCAAAAGTTTTCAGTGGTCCATTTATAGTACCACTCTGACTGCATCAGCCTAAAGATGACTAGTTACATTTTAAAAAGGTAGAGAGAAAGCATACATTTCATTAACTGTGTGCACTTTATGTAAAACATGTTCCTCTATACAGTAGTAATATATCTTCCTTCATACTTCAACTTATACTGTCAGACAGCAGATGTTCATAAGTAGAATGTAAATGTATTGGTTTTGGCTTATCCTAGTATGGTATAACCTGGGCAGAACATTTGCCTTATGTCTTGCTTTGCATGTGTTTTTGTGTTTGATCTGCCTGTGCTCTCAAATTGATTAGATCATTTACACCTGTACAATCAAGTTCTACAGAGAAACAACCAATCCCTGCAGAGCCTAAAACAACAGGCCTATGGCCTTTTTATATACTGTAGATATTTGAGGGTGACAAAATAGACAACAGATGCCCTCCATTTTTAAATTATGATATGTACAGCATAAAAATAAAGCGGAGAAGGGAGAGGAAGCAAAAGCGTGCTGCAGAGTGGGCCTACTCACCAGGCTAAGGAAACAACCCCTCAAACCTCAGCTCTCGAGCATACTCCTCTCAAACGCCAGGTCCATCACACACAAGGTGGACGACATAGAGTTACTGATTGCTGCCAACAACTCAGTATGTGACTGCTGTGTGATTATTGTGACAGGAACATGGCTACACCTGGCAATCTCCGACACTGCTGTATAGCTAGCAGGCCACATACTACATCGCCAGGACAGCAACAAGCAGTCCAGTAAGAGCAGAGGAGGAGGACTTTGCATTTATATCCACAATGACTGGTGCACAGAGCCGCATTGTAGACAACCACTGCTCACCCGACATAGAGACACAGTCAGTCATGCAATGGCTGCAGTGGTTACCAGAGCTGTTTACATCCCACCTGATGCTAATATTACCACAGTTCTCAACTATCTGGATGACACCATTAACAAACAACAGAGAGCTTATGCACATCATCACCGGTGACTTTAAAATGTGAAATGTCCCACCAGAGGAAGAAATACACTTGACCATACAGTACGTACTCAAATATTAAGCATGCCTACAGATCTGTGCCCCTCCAACACCTGGGCTTATCTGACCACATCTGTCTGCTCCTTGTCCCAGCTTACACCCCCCTCAGGAGGAAGACAAAGCCCTCCATTAAAACTATCCAAACCTGGCCTGAGGGAGCTCTCTCCCAACTACAAGACTGTTTTGCATGGACTAATTGGGATGTATTTGAGAACCAGGACCTGGCAGTATACACACAAACTGTTTTATTTTACACAGCTGCATTGATACTGTCACTGTAAAGAAGTGCATCTGAGTCAACCCAAAGCTCATGATATGGGCTTCAAGTCAGGGGACAGGGCCCTCTACAGCACTGCAAGAGCCAACCTTAAAAGAGGCATCAAAAATGCGAAACTGGCCTACAAGAGGAGAATCGAGAAGCACTTCACAGGGAATAGCACTAGGCAGATGTGGCAGGGGCAGCATCACAACTAACTCTAACGAACTTGGTGGTGTATTCACTAATATCTTCAATCTGTCACTTGCGCATACCGTTGTCCACCCTGCCTCAAATCAGCCATTATCATCCCAGTCCCAAAGAAGCCTGCTGTAGTGTAGACAGTCTAAATGATTACAGACCCGTTGCTCTCACTCCCATTGTCATTTAGTGCCTGGAGAGACTAGTACTGAGGCCCATTAAAGCTATCCTCTCTCCCACCTTTGATTCCCACCAATTTGCCTACAGTGAGAACAGGTCCACAGAGGATGCCATCACCATTGCTCTCCACATGGAACTACAGCATCTGGAGCACAGAGGAACCTATGTCCAGGTGTTCTTCACTGACTACAGCTCCACTTCAAATACGATCATTCCGGACATATCAGGATACTGCTCCAACTGGGACTCTCCTCTCACCTCTGCACTTGGATCATGGACTCTCACAAACCGCCCCCAATCTGTCAGGATGGGCCCCCATCTCTCCTCTGCTATCGCTCTCAATAGTGTGTTGAGTCCACTACTCTACTCACTCTACACATATGACAATACACCCTCCTATACCACTAAGTCTACAATAAAATTTGCAGATGACACTACAGTGGTTGGCCTCATCTCAGGAGGGGACGAGTGTGCCCAGCGGGATGAGGTCCACAAACTGACCTTGTGGTGCTCTGCAAATAACCTGACACTGAACACAAAAGAACTGATCCTGGACTTCAGGAAGTGCAGAGTTGGCCACCCTCCTATCTTTACCCACATTATCGACAACCTCTCCTGGTCGACAAACATCACAGTTGTGTAAAGAAGGCACAGCAGCGCCTGCACTTGTCCCCCAGAAGAACAACTTGGACTGTAGGCTACTGGTCTTCTATCGCTCTGCCATAGAGAGCATCTTAACATACTGCCTCAAAGTGTGGTATGCAGCTGTTCAGCGGCAGATCGGAAAGCTCTACAGAGGGTCATAAAGTCATCACAAAAAATCATTGGCTGCCATCTTCCCTCACTTGAGGATACTGCTGACACCCACTACTTCTCCAAAGCAGAGAACATTATAAAGGACTTTTCCCTCCACGGTCACCACTACTTTGACCACCAACAGATTCTTGAACAGTTTCTTTCCCAAAGCCATCCAGACTCTCAATTAACACACATTGTGACGCTTCAACCACTTTAGAACTACATGTTTTATACCTGTGCAATATAGTAATTATATTTTTAGGAGAAACTGTGTCATAGGCTTGGGCGGTATCAGGGGGATAATGGTATACTTATACAGTACTTATACAGTGCCACAAAAAATAAGGATGATCCTCGTTCTGTTAAACAGAGACGGAGCTGCTGTACTGAGGTGCTGTATCGTAGTGTACAACACACCACCAGAGGTCAATTTCTACTGCTAGAACACAAAGCTGAGCTGAGAAAGACGGCGACTGGTGTGCGAGTGGTGTGGATAACATTACAGGACAAGTATAAAAAGAAAAATGTCTCTGCCCCATTTGGAAGTATTTTGAGTTTCATCCCAATGATAAAGGTGAGACAGCTAATATCGATGAAGAGGCTAACACCACCTGCACACCATCTCTGTTCAGCACATCGATGTGTCTGTATCCACCACAGCAACAAATGCCATCAGCAAGAGCAATTTGCCTAAGACTTGCCTAAGTAGGCTAACTGCACATTAGACACATTATTGTAGATGAGACAATATCATATATGCTACAATTACTTCTTGTTTTTTGGGGGTTTTAAATACTGTCATATATGGTGTACCCCAGGAAGGTATAAAAGTATGAAAGATTAAATACCACCCATGCCAATTGTGTCACTATAGGTGATGCATGCTTGAGTGAAACTGGACTGTCTTAGCAAGCAATTAGGTACAACTCATGAATCTTTATCTGTAGTGGTTACACACTGAGCACCACTCTGCAGGTGAGCACAGTGATAAAACACAGTGATTACCATCAAGCTAACTGTATGTAAATTTCTGCATTTCTCTTTTCTTAGCTTGGAAGTGACTGATAGGAGTTTAAAAAAGAAAAAAAGGGGAAAAAAGTTGTAGGACTAGAAAAGCTCTTTGCTTCATCCAACACCCATTTGAACATTCGATATTTATTGTTGTACGTCTAATTAAATGTATTAATTATTGATTTTATTTAAAATTAAACTCATCTCAAAGCTGCATCACCAGGCTTTTACTCCCTGCCTCCCATTACACACATGCAGATATCAATATCTGAAAAGACATGGTCCCAGTCCAAGGCCAAATAAGAACACTATCTGTTTCAACACCAACACTGTCAAGCCCAGCTACTGAATATAAAGCCCATATTTGTCAACTTTGCACTTTGCTGCAGGGCAGGCATTGCAGCGAGGATGCTGCATAATGCAAATCAGAGAGACCCAATCTTCCCCAGAAAAAAAAAAAAAGATTAACTCCTTTAGCAGCCAAGTCCCACTGCAGGTGCTGAATGTTCACTCCCTGAGCTTTAGTGTTTGTCTCAGCCCCTGACCCTCGAAATATATTCTCTTTCTCTCTGTCTCACTACCTCTCTGTTGTTCCTACTGCAGAAAAAAACTGCAGATCTGTGTCACCAAGGACACAAGAGGCAAGTCTGATGGATCTGCTATCACTCTTTCCACTCCTTTTTTTCACTCTCCCTTTCTGCTGCCTTTTTCATTAAACATGCAAAGCTTTTATTCAGTGAAAATCACCCTCAACCACTAAATCTTTTTAAATCAAAGCTACTACCCACAGCTAACAACAGAGAAACCTTGCTGAGCATTAGCTTATTAAAGTTACAGCAAAACAGTCCAGACCAAATGTGCATCAGTTTACCAGTGCTACAACACAGTAAGACCAAGGCAAGGCTGGTTTGCTCAGTGTTGGCATGTAACCATAATACCCTACACCCAGTACAAGTAGTAGGGCAGCTTGCTTGTGCATAAGAATGTGCAAGTGAGGATGCTAAGTGTTAAAGGCTGATTAGCTGAGATGTGTGAAATCAGACAGAACTGGCCTGAGTGCAGACTCCGATATCCTCCCCTGACCCACTTCTCTTACTTGCTCTGGTTCTTTTACCTAATATGCTGCAAACAACTCACACTAACTTGGTGCAGAGTGTTCATAGCCATGCTTATTCAAGCAGCACTGAGAGATGTGTCAAATGATGGTTATAGAAATAAGATTGGTGATGAGAGGAAACAGTTGTATGCAGCAGCATAGCTGGCATTCCTGTGTATGATAGCAATGGTAGACCTTGTATTGTATGGTAACTAATTTATTGTGGTTTCCACAAAATGGTCTACACCACATACTTCACTCCATTCAGGCCTGTTTCCTGTTACCATAGCAACCTACCTCTATCTCCTTTTTCCCAACTATTCCTTCTTTCCATATCTTCATTCTCATCCATTCTGTTTTACTTCAGCACAAGCTACATCAAATAGTCTTTAAAGAGAACTGTTAAGTTATTTAATGAAATGTGGTGCAGAAAGACATGATTCACTTCACACAACATTACTTATCATTCCCCCAACTTTTTAATAGTGCATGCTTTTAAACGAAGCACTCGGGTACTGTTATATCTAATTTTTCCCACATGAGTAATGAAATCGACAGCGCATTAACAACGACTAAGAGAAGAAAATAAGAGGAATGGGTGCAAGAAATCATTTGAACTGTTAACTTAAGAAGCTTTTAATCTCTCTCTCTCGCACACACACACACACACACACACACACACACACATAGACATACCCATGCACATGCACATGCAGACATGGTGGGTAGATTTTGCTGCAATGGATGTGGTGTTGGTGTCTTCACAGTGACATTGGTGCTGAGTTACAGTGCTAATGAGAACTTTAATGTCACCCACACAGAGACTTCTTGCAGACAGATTAGAGCTGTGATTACACTGAGGCCCAAGAACACACAGGAACACAATGATGCACACACACACAAAAACCCACGCAATCAATAAACAAACATAAATGGGGCTGAACTTTCACAAGAAAAAATATCATCTACTTCACCTGCAACTTTGTGCTAGTGTGCTACTGTTCATGCAGCTTCAAGAGCGAGAGACATATACAAAGAAAGAGAGACAGAGAGAAGAACTGCAACAAACAGATCAAGACAGGCAGGGGAAGAAGGTAAGGATGTACTGATCTGAACTGTTGGCTCAGCTATCTTATTTAGCAGATATTAGCTCAATTTCATGATCCACCTAACTTAAATCAATTTTGTGTTAAGCACCATTCATTTGCAGTAGCAAGCTAATATTGACTGATAGTTTGCTACTTAGTGCATAAGCTTCACATTAAATACATTTCTATGTGAAGCCTTTACTTTAAAATTGGAACAGTTGACAGCAACCAAAGATTTATTCCTTATAATTTTTATAATTGTAGATTTATGCCATGAGAGAGGTATTTAGGGTGGACGCAAGAAACTTATTACAGGAACAAGGTCCTGTGGCCAAATACAACAATATTAGTTGTGCTATCCAAGGTGGGACCTCAATTGATTCTCCAGCTAGTTGCTAGCAACTGTTAAATCATCCATATCTGTGTATGCTACATCTGTTGACAGGAGCCCTTCAGCTCAAACTTGCAGAGTAGTAGTTGGGTCAGATTGAGATCAGCTCATGTTCCCACCACAAACAAACCACACCAGAGTTCATTAGGGACTAGAACAAGATTACTTTAAAGGTTAAAGGTTGTTGGTACAAGTGTTTTGGTCTGCACCCGAGTACAGTTGCTGTGTTCAGACCAAGGGGTTCAACTGGACCAAAAGGT